>NC_056733.1:1762175981-1762375981 GCF_019279795.1 Protopterus annectens | reverse complement strand
ACAGAGACAGGGTTGATTTGCTGCAGTTGTTTTCTGTTTTGGGACTATGGCTTGGCTAAGATGACATTTTGCTTTACCAGGGGAACAGATTTTTGGAATTACTGCTTTACCCTTTTTAATGTTTCAGTCTGGGAGCTGGGGAAATACAGCCCCATATCCATACTGAGAAGAGAATGGAGAGATGATAAAATCAGGAAGCAAAACAGAGTAGTATTGCTGGAACTGAATTCATCCTCAAGTCTTGGTGAGTACCTTCATGAGGTAGACTCTGTTTTTACAAAATCCTACCAAAATGACATTGGTATATAGGTTATATTTTATAAAGCATATTTCATGGACAGAAGTTGGTTAAAAAAATAAAAAAGACAGCTGGGTGCACAAATCCCAGGATAAAAAAGTGCCCAATCCTGGTAGGTGCACTGGTGCTGGGACTGGAAAAATGTCAGTGTGGAATCCTCGAGACATGGAAGCATTCATACAATGGGGTTAGTCCAGGCTCATGGGGAGGATAGCTCCCCTATTGTAGAAGGAAGTAGTAGTCCATAAAAAACAGAAAAACTAACAGGCCAAAAAAGAGCTGTAAAGATGATAGAGTGGACTATTGAAGATAAGAAATAAATTATGTGTTTTTACTATTGTACAAGAAGCCCAGAAAATGTACAAAAAGATAAAGAGAGAAATTAGAGGAAAGAAAAAATACTTGCACAAGAAACACTGTCAAAAGCCTTCAATGCAAATTTGTGTTCATTAATACAACAGATTCATGAAAAACATTATATAGACCAAGAAACCCTGGGCCATTTGGAAAAAGAGGTGACTGAGGAAGTGCAAAAATATAAAGTCCAAAATCTAGAGATTTTGAAATGTATAAAAAAGAAATATGGACTTGAGAAAGAAAGAGAGATCTGATATGGTGCAATATTTATGCAAAGAATAAAGCCAAATTAATCAATACAAAAACATCTGTGCAAAAATATTCAAAGAGAAATACAGGCAAAGGCATCCAGATGTGGAACATTTCACAATACAAAAAATAACATCACAAAGGAGAAATGCAGAACAGAAGATTAGTAAAGCAGAAGTTAAAAAAAAAAATAGAAGCTGAAGTTATGGAATACCTGCAAAGTAGAAGGGTTTAGTTTACAAAGTCTAACACAAGATGTCCTTCTATTCCCATGTTTCAGTATTCTTACTATGGGATCCTCCAACTCAGGTGACCGGAACGTTGGCTCCTATGCAAAAGCTTCAGTCTGGTTGCCGCCAGGTGCGTGAGACGTCACACGCAGGGCCATAAACTATGGGCCTTAAATGTGACGTCTGTACGCACAGGCTCCAAAACTTCTCTGCCCCACTCGAACGTCAGATCAATTGCTTCACTTCATGCACCAGAAAGCATCTAGTACCCCATTGGGGAAAATTTTCTGTTGCTTGAGATTTGGTTGCTTTGTCCTTATTATTTAGCCGATGTCTACTAAAAAGGGGAAATGTAAGTGCGCCCGCCAGATTCCACACAAGGACTCGCATGAACTCTGTTCTGCTTGCACCAAGACCACAACCATACTGCCTGTAGCATTTGCCAGTCATTTGTACCTAAAACCCTTTGTAGTCGTCTGGCAGCCATAAAACTTTATCTCGAAAACCAGCGACTGAAGCATTTAGCCCTACGTATGGAACGAGAGTCGGCAGTCAAGGCGGAACCTCCTAAAAAGAAGGCCAAGGTTGTAACGCCTACTACTTTTGCCTTCTGATGTCAGACACTTCACCAGCCACCGATCTAGGAGTTGAGGGGCGTCCGGTAGAACAGGCAGTTTCGCCAGCTACCTTTGTGGAAGCAGCCATGGAAACTCCCAGTAGGCACATCCCTGGAGGTCACTCTGATATCAGCTTCAGCCAAGATCGAGGGGGAACCAGGCTTCGCCGGATGCCTGCCCACAGTTCTGGAAACGGTATCCTCTCCCACAGGCCAGCTGCCTGACATTAGGCCTACCCCAACCAGTAAGACTACTCCTCTCAAGAGGAAGCAAAAATCTAAACATTTGTCTACTTCCACTGAGGACCAACCAGACTGGCATACATTTTCTCAGTCTATGGTTCAGGCCTTTATAGCTCTTAGGCCCACAGTCCCCCCGCTGCTACATTGCCTGCTCTCAGCCCCAGGCCAGCTTCAGAACCCATACTAAGGAGGAAAACACCTCTTCTTCCTCCTCAGATGAATCTGTAACCTATGCATCCCAGTTAGCTTCCCCTCTGGATTACTACTCCCCAGATGAGGACTCCTTAGAAGTAGACTCACCCCTGAAGATATTTCTTTTGAGGAAACAATTACCAAAATGAGGCAGTATTTTAAGTGGGATGCCACTCAAATGACTGAGATTCAAAAGAGGTCACTCCCCCCTCTGCAATTCCTCCTGTGATTCCAGCTTACTTGGATGCATTTATAGCAGCCTCTAAGACCCCTGAATCACAGCCCCCAGCTCTCAAGAGACCTGACCAGTTCTACAAGGTCCCTGATGAGCAAAAATACCTCATTAAGACACCTATGGCAGATCCTGCAGTCATTGCATTGGCCCTTGACAAGCAGTCCAGACTAATACCTTCCTCCTCCCTTCTACCATCAGACAAGGAGAGCAAGGTCATGAACAGACTGGGGAAAAAGATGTACACATCCTCCATGCTGGCCTTCAGGGATATTAGTTATTAGACTCACATGGTCAGATATGCCCTAGACTTGGTTTCTCAGGCAACCTCCTTACTTGCCTCCATGCCTGACTCTCCTAACAAATCTCAGGTAACATCTAAGCTGTCTTTAGCATCACAGGTTCCCAGAAATTCTATTAAGTGCAGCTATGATGAGTCCCAGGCCTCTGCTTGATCTGCATCTTCAGCCTCTGTACTAAGCAGGTACTCCTGGTTCAGGCTTCAGCCCCTCCCTGAGGACTTTAAAACCAAAATCTTAGATCCACCACTTGACAACAAATTCCTGTTTGGCAAATAATCTGCTGTACTGTTCAAAAGCCTCCAGGAAAAAAGCAAAGAACTTCAGTGCCTCAAACATTTATTGGTCTCTCCCATTCCCAAAATGTACAGAAACTACGCTGCCAAGACCACTTTTGTCAGGAGGGCCCCAGCCGTATCCACCTCCTCCTCCTCTAGACAGAGGTAAGTATCCAAAAAGGCACCTTCCCCAAGGACATCCCCTCCTCAACCTGCCTCTAGGCAGCCCTTTCCAGACAGAAACAGTAATGAATGACTGCCTCAGCCACCTCCCTTTCTTCTCCCACCTCACTCACTGTCTACCCTTCTGGAAAAAAGTCACCTCAGACTACTGGGTATTAGCAATAGTGGAAAAACGGTATGTCATGTCCTGGCAGGAAAAGCTACCACCACAAGGCTTCCCCTTCCCACCCAAAAAACAGCTACATCTAATTTCCCAGCTCATCCAGGATCTACTTACCCAAGGGACCATAGAGTTCCCTCAGGCAAAGAAGGAAGGGGTTCTAGTCCTGGCTCTTTTTAGTGCCGAAAAAGGATGGCCCTTGGAGGCCCATCCTGGATTTGTCATACCTAAATCTTTTTCCGAAGGTCCCTTCCTTCAGAATGTTATCTCTTCAAAGTCTTCTCTCACTATTGCCTCCCAAGGCATTCATGGCCACTTTGGACTTGAAGGAGACATATCTCCACATCCCCATTCATCCAAACTACAGAAAGCTTTTGCATTTTGCTGGACCCTCTTCACACTTTCAATTTACTGCCTTGCCCTTTGGTTTGTCCACTGCACCAAGGGTCTTCACAAAGTGTCTAGCTCCAACACTAGCTTACTGCAGAACAAAAGGCATTCAGATTTACCCCTACCTAGACGATATCATCATTCTAGGAGAGGAAAGCATTCTCAGGAACCACTTACTGTTCACTATGTCCCTACTTCAGAGCTTGCGGTTAACCCTCAACCTGACAAAATCATCCCTCTCCCTAGCCCAAGGCAAAACCTTCCTGGGCTGCAGGATAAGAACCGACTTAATGAGGGCTTTCCTTCAACAGGACAATGTCTACTCTCTAGTCAATCATTTCCATGAAATCTTCCTTGTCACCTACATTATGGCCAGGCAGCTCATGTGTCTTCTAGGCCTCATGGCAGCTACAATCCCTATGCTACCCCTAGAAAGGCTGCATGTGAGTAAGTTTCAGTGGTACCTAAAAAAATTCTGGTCACAACACAGTCACCCCCTGGACTTTCAGGTACCCTTCCTACCCTGCTTGAAGACAGAATTGAGGTGGGGGATCCAACAAGTTCACCAGAACACAAGCGTACCTTTGCAACACACCAATCCAGTGCAATGCATGCACATAGATGTCTCAGATCTAGGGTGGAGAGCCACTATGAATGGCCTCAAGGTGCAGGCTCAATGGGAGCCCTCTCTCCAGAAAAAAACATATTAACATAAGGGAGATGACTGCACTCCATCCAGCCCTGCAGACCTTCCTTTTTCTAATGCAGGCAAGCCCCCTCGAGGTCTTCACAGACAATACAACTGTGATGTTGTACATCAACAAACAGTGGAGATCCAGTTCCTACCTACTCTGCAGGCTTACATTGCAGGCATGGGAGCTAGTGTCTCAGTACAACATTACATTGCAGCTGGTATACATTCCATCCCAGAACAACCGTCAGGTGGATGCCCTCAGCGGGTCTATATTAGAACATCGAAGTTTTAAAACTTAGAATGTTCTAATATCGAAGCCTATTACGCAAAAGCTAAAAACATCGAACATACAGAACAATGAATTTTTTCCTAGGGAAAAAATTTGCTGTTCCAAAACACATACACATAACACAAGCACACCAAACAAACAGCAATCCACACACATACACCTAAAATCTTACACCTAACCCTACACTAAACTATACACACACCACTAACTATCCACTTACCTTAATCCAAACCCTAACCTGAAGGTCTGTCACTATTGCGCACTTACCTGACATGCTTCCTAACCCTAACTCACCTACCCCGCCCTAACCCTCACATCCACACAATCGCACACTTACCTGACCCGCTCCATAACCCTAACTCACCTAACCTGCCCTAACCCTCACGTCCACACAATCACACACACATACCTAACCCGCGCCCTAACCCTGACTCACCTAACCTGCCCTAACCCTCACGTCCACACAATCGCACACATACCTAACCTGCACCCTAATCCTAACTACCCTAAACCGCACTCAATCACACACTTACCTGAACCTGACCCTTAACTTTCCACCACAGTGCTGAAAATACTGAAGCAACAGAAACAGACAACCGAATTCTTTCCCTAGGAAAAATTTCAGTTTTCTGTTGCTTTGATATTTTCAACTTTCGCGTAATAGGGTTCGACATTAGAACATTCAAAGTTTTGAAACTTCGATGTTCTAATATAGACCCTGCCCTCAGCAGGTCATTCTCTCAGCATCACGAGTGTATGTTGCACAGAAATGTGTTCTTAGACATTGTCCACCAGTGGGGCACACCACAGATAGATCTGTTTGCCTCCCCCCAGAAAGGACAATTGCAACTGTTCTACTCCAGGGACCCCTCCCCACTATCCTGAAGAGTGGATGTCGTCTCGATATCATGGAAGAGATTGTTCCTTTATGACTTCCCTCCCTTCCCTCTCATTTAGAAACTCCCTCTAAAAATCCAGAAGAACAACCCAAGATTCTTGTTGGTGACTCCCTACTGGCCAAGGCAGCATTGGTTCCCCCTTCTTCTATCTCTTGCCAAGGGCAATCACCACAAGTTGCCATACAAGGTGGACCTGCTTAGACAACAGAAAGGATCTCTCATTCATCCATACCTGGAGATGCTCAGCTTAACCCTGTGGGTGATAAACTCTTGATCCCCTTCAGACACCGGTACTCAGAGGACGTGCTCTCCATCCTGCAGGAGGCCAGGAAACCCACTACCAGGAGATCCTATCTTTTAAAATGGAAAAAGGTTCTCCAAATGGTTTCTCCAAAGGCAAAGAGACCCCTTCTAAGTGGATGTCCCACTAGTCCTGGCTATGCGTGTGAACTCATAAAATCAGAACTTTCATACTCTTCAGTGAAAGTCTACTAATCGGTGCCATTTCAGACTTCTTATCTTTGGATCCACCTATTATTTCCAGGCTAGATGTCAAACTACTCCTAAAAGGGGTTCTCCACATCAGACCACCAAAGAAACCTACCCCCCCCCCCCTTGGGACTTGAAATACATGCTAGAAAAACTCACCATTGCCCCCCTTGAACCAGCAAGCTGTGATTCTCTACAGATGTGCACCTGGAAATCTGTCCTATTAGTAGCCCTTACTTCAGCCAGAAAGGTCTGTGAACTGCAAGCCCTCATGGCATCCCCACCCTACACAATCTTTCACAAAGATAGAGTGACCCATTGCAGCAATCCCTCCTTCATGCCCAAAGTGGTTAATGAACTGTCCCTCAATTAGTCTGTTCATTTATCCACCTTCTTTCCCTCTCCTCAGAATGATAGTGAGAGAGTATTTAACTCCTTTGATGTCCACAGACAATTAAGGTTTTAGCTGGACAAGACCAAAACCATTAGAAGGTCTAGTCAGCTCTTTGTGCCCTTCTACCCCAGGGCCCTGGGTAAGGCTGTATTCAAACAAATTATGTCCTCCTGGATATGAAAAATTATTTCCTTCTGCTACTTTTACCATGGCAAACACTTACCTTGCAATGATACATTCTACAAGAGCAGTGGCCTTGTCAGGAGCCTTCCTCAAAGGCCTGGACATAGCCACCATTCTTGAGGCAGTCACATGGTCCTCTGTGCATACCTTTACCAAACATTACAAACTGAACTGTGTCTCTAGAGCCTGGGCAGGATTTGCAAGGGCAACCCTGCATGGATTCTTGGAAACTGCAGCTTCCTCCACCACCCTGTCCTCTTTTTGAGATGTGGCACTGTCCCACAGTAAGAATACTGCAACATGGGAATAAAAGGACATAGATTAGTTGTGTAAAATCTTACCATAACCATAGATGTCCTTCTCTTCCATGTTGCAGTATTCCTTTCCTCCCACCTACCCCCCTTTATTACATTTATCCTGTCTATATGGCATCTTTCCTAGATTCCTTAGACTGTTGTCTGACTGGGTAGTCAGTTCTGTGGCCTGTGTATGCAGATGTCACATTTAAGGCCCATGACTTATGGCCCTGCATGTGACATCCCTTGCACCTGGCAGCAACTGGGCTTAAGCTTTTACATAGGAGCTGGACATTTGGGTCGCCTGAGGCTGAGGATCCCACAGTAAGAATACTGCAACATGGAAGAGAAAGACATCTAAGGTTATGGTAAGATTTTACACAACTAATCTTTATGTCACAGCATGTTGGAACAATGAGTCCCCAAGTAAGAAGAAACAGGAGGAGCAGGAGACATCTGAAGAAGAGATAGGGAAAGAAAAAGACATTCAATACGGTGTAGTGTTTATGCAAAGGAAAAAGCAAAACTAATCAATATAAAAAAAATCAGCACCAAAGATATTTGAAGAAAAATACAGGCAAAATTGTTCAGATATGGAAAAAATAATATAAAAAATAAGGAACAAAGGGGGATGAAGAAAAGAGGATTGGTAATGGAGAAGTTAAAGAAACAGAAACTGAAGTTATGGATTACCTTTAAAGTGAAGGATTTAGTGAAGAAAATCTAACCTGGTAACATCACAGCATGATAGAATAATGAATCCCCAAGTTAAGGAGAAACCAGTGGAGCAGAAAGCATCTGATTAGTCGCCATATGCAGATACTTTGGAGCCTTCACTAGGAAATCAGTGCAAATGTTCAGTTGGTGTTGCACAGCAGTGGAAGAAACAGCAAACTGTGGCAACTCTGATGCAGTCAGTGTTATGGAGTAATAATCCAGTGAGTTCCCATAATTAAGAGCAATTTTAAGAGCAATGGATAACACAGGATGAAGCCAAAGAGAATATGGCATAGGGAGATGTTCTGAAACTTTCTGTAGAATGCCTACAGGAAACAGAAAAAAGACTGTGCCCTTAGTTTAGAAGAAAGTGATCTAAAGGAAGAGTTGCTTGATTTAATAGAGATGGATAGACATATTAAGCTCAATAAAAGAAATAGATTACAGAAAGTCAATACGACCCAAAATGTTAGTTGTTTGACAAAACAAATGAACACAGTAATCAAGACTCTTCATAGAAATGTATGCAATATAACACAATTGCCTTATGTACACAGACAACCCTCTCCTCCTCCCAACAAATACAAATATATGCGAGAGATGCAACTATATAGCCAAACTGGAGGCTGAGCTCTCTCAATTCAGTACTGGCAAGACCAGTCAGGAGGAGAAGGTAACCACGCACACCACAAACCCAGTCTCACATAGAACTATCACAACAGCAAACCAAACACATAAACACACAAAAACATACTCGGAGGCGCTGATTAAAAATCTACCAAAACAACAGAGGCCTCCAAAGCAGACACCCAAGCAACCACCACCTCAAGACATAGCACATGCAACACATAGTTCACAAAGTCAGTGTGCTAAACAGTCACAGCCCTTAAGGCCAAACAACATGCCAGACACACTTGTAATAGGTGACTCCATAGTCAGACACACTGACGTCCCGCTCACCAGACTGAATAAGGAAAAGGTCACAGTAAGCTGCCTGTCGGGAGCTAGAATCCGCCACATAACACAAGCACTCAGATCACTCCACAGCAAGTACAAATATGACTCAGTCATTGTACATGCCGGTGTGAACGACCTGAGACGTACCTCCCTGGACTACATGAAAAGAGACATAGAGGAGCTCTCTGATTATGTAGCCCAGGCCGGTATGACCCTGACCCTGAGCAGCATCATACCCTCACCAAGAATGATGCCACAGTACAAAGACAAAATGATCAGTTTTAAAAATTGGCTTAATTACTGATGTCATTCTAAGGGGATCCAATGTCTGTCTGCTTGGGATGACATGCTTGACAAGCCACGCTGCTTCGCAAGGGATGGCTTGCACCTGTCACCCCTGGGCTTCTGGATATTGGCCAAGGCTCTTGCCACCCCCATAGTGCCTTTTTTAGGCAAGGCTCAAATGACAAACCTACCTCCCTAGAAAACACAAGTGAAAAAAAACTAAGGGTAATGCTGCTCAATGCCAGAAGTCTAAACCTCAAGATGCACGCCCTCGAAGCCCTCCTCAGTATGGAGAACATCGATGTATGTGCAGTGACTGAAACCTGGTTCAAGGCTCCTGAGAGCACCCCAGCACTATCAGGTTTTACCTCATATCATGCTTTCTGGCCCCAAAACTTGGACCGAACCACAAAAGGAGGGGGAGTATCCATTTTCATCAAAGATACCCACACCTCCAGGTTAGTGGCAACGCACGAAGCATTGGAGACTATCCAGGTGCTACAGACCACCCTGTCAAACTCAGGAACCCCACACAGCCTTCCTGAAGACACTGGAGAGTATGAATGTCTCTCCAAATACCATCATTTTGGGAGACTTCAACTACCCAAACATAGACTGGGAACATTACTGAAGCCCAAAACACCCTAGCCCAAGGGTTCCTAGAATTCATAAACTCAAATGCAATGGAACAACTAGTCACCATTCCCACAAGAGGAGACAATATACTAGACCTGATCATCACAAACATGGGGACAAAATGCTCCACACCGGAAGTATATCCCTCTTTGGTAAGATCAGACCATAAATTAATCTCACTGGAAATCCACATCCTGCCCCCACCCCCTGCACAAAAGACCACAGTGAAGAACTTCTCAAAAGCAAACTTCACACTTCTCAAGACTGAAATGGTATCCTCCAAGGCCCCTGGGCCAGTGGAAACCACAACCCACACTGCTGAATCCTTTGCAAATGCCTTCTATGGGCACCTTCAAGAATGCATGGATCATGCAATCCCAAATAAAGCCAAGACCCATTCCCCCAAAGGCAGGCGCCCGGTCTGGTGGACCCCAGCCATAAACAAACTTTACAACAGGAGGAGGAAGCTACTACATGACAGAGCAAAATCCCTAAAAGGGAAGGCGTCTCTGATCAGTACTAGCAAAAAACTATGATCACTCATAAAATCATCCAAGGCCAACTTTGAGAGAAAAATCGCAAAAGACACAAAAGACAATCACAAGGCCTTCTTTAGCTATGTTAGAAACCTGGGTGGAAACTCCCAGATATGCTCAGAGTTAGTCCAAAATGACACAAAATACACTGAACCCACTGACATTGCCAACATTCTGGCAGACAGGTTCAGTGCAAATTTCTCCTCCCCCCCCCCAAAAGGAGAAATAACTATCCCAGCAGAGTGTAGCCTCCCTAACATCTCAGATGCCCAGGTGAGAGCCGCCCTCTCTAAAGCTAAAAACACAGCATCAATGGGACCAGATGGTGTCCCGGGCTGTGTGCTACATGAACTCCGAGAGGAAGTAAACCCACACATAAGCGTACTGGTTAATCTTAGCGTTACCACAGGATACGTGCCAAAGAGTGGCGTCGGCAACAGTGGTCCCACTTCACAAAGGCGGTGCTTCTATGGACCCTGGAAATTACCGCCCCATAAGCTTGACGAGCCTGGTCTGCAAAGCTATGGAGAGGATCATTATGGAACTCATAAACAAAGACATTGGGGACCTACAGACATTGGATCCTACTCAATTTGGCTTTGTCAAGGGCAGATCCTGCCTTTTGAACTTGGTCGACTTTTTTGAAACAGTCACTAAGGCCATTGATGAGGGTAAGGCAGTTCACACAGCCTACCTTGACCTTGCAAAAGCCTTTGACACAATACCCCACTCGGGCATCATAGACAAACTCACCAGCTTAAATATAAACCCATATGTCACAAGATGGGTTGCAAACTGGCTCAAGGACAGAACCCACAGGGTCAGAGTTGCTGGTGCTATGTCACACTCTAAGCCGGTCACAAGCGGTGTCCCACAGGGCTCAGTCCTGGGACCCCTCTTGTTCGGCATTTATTTTTCCGAGGTACAGGCAAACATAGGAGGATTGTGGCTGACAAAGTTCACAGATGACTGCAAACTGGGCGCCATAATTGATACTCCAGCAGACACAAACATCCTTCAGAGAGGCCTCATAGAAACGGATAATTGGTGCCAGAGCCATGGCCTTAAGCTGACCGCCAAAAAATGTATAGTCATACCCTTTGGGAAAAACAAGGTACCGACAAATTACCATATAGTATGCATGAAGCACCAAATAACAGGACAGCTGGATTCCAAAACAGTTAGTTTCCTTTATTCTCACAACCAAACGAAGATGCAATAATGAGGTTGAGCGCTTTCATCTAGATAACTAGACTTCCTCAGAACATTGATAATAACAATTCTCCCCATTATATACATAGAAAGCCCTCCATTTACATCAATCATTCAATTTTATATGCAAATGTCATTCCTGTCAAGGTTTAAAGATGTAAAAATATGTTGTATAATATTACAATTTGTGTCTTTCATTTTGAAGTTAAAAATAACACATGACTTGAACACTGAAAACGTACATTTAAAAACTTACAATCATTGTCATATATTTACAAATTAAAAATTAAAAATAAACTGTGATTACTTCTATCAAGCTAAATTCCTATCTAAATACAATAAATGTTAAAAGTTCAAAATTTCCTACGTGAAACACTTTTATAAAATGTCTCATATGCAATGTTATCTATCCCTATACATGCATTCTCCAGTATTTTATATGTCGGATAGTGCATGTAAGAATTTTTATGTTGTTATTGTTTAAATTGTACACTACAAACTGCAAGTTGCAGAAACAGCAGCGGATCAATGCAATAAATCAGAACTACTAAATATTTTCCACCCATTCCTTATTTTATCTAAGCTAATAGTCTAACACCACATACACTATCTTACAGACATACATATTGTGCAATGAATATAAGAACCTGTAGCTATATCACATATGGAAATATGATGTTTAGTAGATACATAAAAACAAAAAAACAATAGGTCCACATACTCTGTTTACATAATCCCATTCATTAGACAAATGGTTTTTATGTCCTCACTAGGGGTTTAGTGGGAATCACTTCATTTAGACCAGGCGGTGTAGCTACGTCAAGTCGTAGCTGCCATTTAATCTCCTTTTCGCTGACTAATGCTTTAATATCACCCCCCCTGGGGTTGGGTGTTATAACCTCAAGTATAGCGAACTTAAATCCTACACATCCTTGGCTGTAAATAATATGACGGGACAAAGCATTATTGATGTCCTGTTTTTTAATACAGTATATGTGGTCATAGATTCTGTTTTTGAAAAAACGATCCGTCTTCCCCACATAATAGCTTTGACAAGTATCACAAATAGCCAAATAAATCAGATGTTTCGTCGAACAATTCCCATGTCTAAATGTGATTTTAGTATGTGTAACATTGTTTAAAATAATGTTTGTATCTTCAAATATGTATCTACAATAATTACAGTGACCACATTTCTTTGTCCCTACTTTTTTCACATTATCCAATTTGTTGTAATTATATTTTATTTCTATAATTCTTTTCAGACTATTCCCTGCTTTATAGACAAATTGTGGTCTGTGGGGTATCTTTTCTTTTATTGTTAAATCACTTGTTAATATATTCCAATTTTTAGTGATAATACCCTTGATTTCATTTGTGTATTTTCCATATTTAAATATGCATGCTTTCTTATAATCATCACCATTGACAGTTCTGTCCTTCTTATTAGTTATGCCTATTCCAAGGAGTGGTGTATATTGTTTACCCCATTCTTGTGATACATATGTTGTGATATCCCTAATCATTTCAACTGGATATCCCTTTTCTATGAATAAACTTCCTATGAAGGACAATTCCTTTTCCATATTTTCCCTTACTGATGTCATTCTTGCCGCCCTTATACACTGGCCTTTGACTATATTACGTTTGACTTGATATGAGTGTGCACTACCAAAATGTAGATACCCGTTGCTATATGTATCCTTTCTATGGATTTTGGACTGAAATGTTTGTCCGTCATTGTATATGTATACATCTAAAAAATTGATGCCACTGTAGTCAAACTGATATGTAAACTTAAGATAACTAGTCGTACCATTAATATAGTCAATAAACCTTGTCAAATCATCGACATTACCAACCCATAATAGGAAAATGTCGTCAAGGTAACGGACATATGTTTTGATGTTCTTCATCCATATGGAATTATGTATATATTGTCCCTCCCAATCCAAGAGTACTAAATTGGCGTACATAGGGGCGCAAGCTGCTCCCATCGCCACACCATTACTCTGTCTGTAATATTCTCCTTCAAAATAGATATAGTTGTTGTCTAGTATTATATCCATAAAAGAAGTGAGTAATGAAATTTCCTCTTGGTCTAGTCCACTATACTTGCATAAGCTATTAATGAAGCTATTGAGTCCTTCATTCTTGGGAATACATGAGAATAAATCCTGTATGTCAATTGTAACAAATATTACCTCAGGACTCCATATCTCTGTCTTAAATATTCCCAAGAATGCCCATGAATCCTTCATAATATGTTGTACTATATTGTATATATGCTTTAATCTACTGTCGACAATTTTACCAAATTTGAAAGTTTTACTCGAATTCCCCGAAATAATAGGTCTAAAAGGGGGGTCAAGTGGATTTTTGTGTACTTTAGGAATTCCAGTTATAGTTGCTAATATGGGGAATTCAACCCTTAGATATTTATATAGTTCTTCATCTATCCTATTGTCAAGCAAAAATTCTTCCAAATAGGAGTCGATTCTACTGTGTGCTATATTTACTTGGTTTAAGGAGGAAACTTCATATTGCAAACTGTTATTTAGTATCTCAAACATTTTGTTACTGTATTTCTCTTGATCATACAGTATTATGCCTCCCCCTTTATCTGCTGTCATGATCCTAATGTTGTTTTCACAAAATTTGTCTAGAATGGTGTGTATCTGTTGTAATGCCAAGTAATCACTTCTTTTGTGTTTATGCTTATTATATAATTTGTAAATTTCTTTATAGATTACATTTTCATAGGCTTCTATTGTTTTGGCCATAGGAGGGGTAAAGGAACTCTTTTTTCGTAATAGACCTGTATTCGCTACATGCGGTCTACTGTCATGAAAAAATACCCCAAGATTTATTTTTCTAAGGAATAATTTCACCTCAACTAAAGTATCCAATAAGTCCAATGATTTATCCGGTATGTACTTCATACCTTTGGTGAATATGTGCAAGAGTTCGGGCTTAACCTCGTATGTAGTGTAGTTGTATATTTTCACCTCTCCTGCAGTAGAAGTGATGTTGTGTGTGGTCATCTTGTCACCAGAATAATAACCATCAACTACCCATACATCATTTACTGAAACATTGTCCGATGATAAATATATCGAGTTCCCTACCATTTCCTGTACCTGTTCCTTTTGTATTGTTCCTTTCCCTTCCACTTCACTGCTTGCCCTTTGTTGTTCTCTCCTTCCTCTAAAAAAATCTCATCATATTTATCATTATAAACAGCTTCTTGATTTCCATTGTTAGTACTATATCTTGTGCTTCCTCTCCCTTTTATTGTATTCCATCTATAAGCAGTCCCTCTCTCATATTGCTGCTTGTCCCTCTCCATTTTTTTACACTTTCTTTCAAATATTTTTTTACTATTATTCTCTGCATAGTCATATTGTTTGTAGTATAATTTCTCCCATTGCATAAATAAAACGTCTTGTCGTATTGAACTATCAATACTCTCTACCTCACTTAATAAAATACCCAGTTTCAAATCATTATTGTTCACTATGAATTCCATAAACTGTTTACCAAAAGCCTTAAACATTGTGTTACACTGCTTTATATTGTCTGCTTTCATGTCAACACCTATGGGTTCTTTAAAAAAACGTAAACCCATAGGAACAATATCATTTTCCATGCACTTACGTAGATATAAATTGTCAACCTGTAGGGCTTTGATTTTGGTAAGTTTATTCCCAAAATCATATATCATTTGTTTCAGTGAAGTATACTGCTTATCATCGTCCTTACATTTACTTCTAACATCATTACAGTCACCAAATGCAAACGGCACTTTTAAAAATGCCTCAACATTGTAATTGTCTTGTGCATCAGACCTTCCCGGACAATAACACTGTTGAACAGTACCTTTTTGTGTAGTCTGAGTAATCACGTTTGTTTTTTCTTTGATAGCATATGTTCGTTCCGGCGGGTGTCGTTTCGGTTTCGCTCCCGATATTAAATATATATCCTCTCCTGCATTGTCCACTGCTGCTGAAAAATTGAGTGGACTAGGTCGTCTGTCCACAGTTTGAGGCGCTTCCTTCCTCGGCGTACAGCTGAACAAAAACGGAGACGAGGTCCTCCTCTGACCGTTAGGGATTTCCTCGTCACTCGCTGGGCCAATGGAGGAACGGGATGACACCATCACGGTAAATTAAATTACCATATAGGCGGTAATCCATTAAGTACGGAAGAGGTAATCAGGGACCTAGGGACCCAGGTTGACAGTAACCTCTCATTTGACACTCACATTGCCAAAGTGGTTAGGAAGACCTTCTATATTGCCCACCTTATCATGAAGGGTTTCACATCTAGATCAAGAGAGGTCATTGTGCCCCTGTACTCTTCTCTTATCAGGCTAATGATTGAGTACAATGCCCCATTTGGGATGTATCTCACCCGACACCTGCAGCAGTTGGAAAGACCCCAAAAGTTCCTCACCAAGAGGATAAAGGGTCTTAAACATATGTCCTATGCTGCCCAACTGAAAAAACTCCAGCTCTGTTCAGTCGCATACCGCCTACTCAGAGGTGATCTGTGCCTGGCGTACAAGGCCATGTCCAATCCTGAATTAATGGACATGCTCCACCTCAGAAAATCCAAATCCATCAGAGCCACGAGAACAAGTGACTTAAACCTCAACACAGAAATAAATAGGATGTGCTGGAGGGACAGATTCATAACCCAGAGGCTCCCTACACTCTGGAACAGAATCCCAGTCCATGTTAGGCAGAGCCCCTCACTGACTCTATTCAAGAGAAATCTCGACGAGTGGATGGGAGATCGTAGGTTTACCCCGGGGGTCATCTCTGTGTCACTACTAGACAGAGGCATAGTAAACTAAACCCTAAAAGGGCATAGTATTCTCATCCTAAGGGGTGGTGTAAGCCACATACACTCTGGCTAGGCTTATAAATGCCTTAGGGCAGATAGCCTAGTACGAACCTATGAACCTATGAACAAGTAAATAGAATATGTTGCTGTGCAGCTAAATTAATAACAGATAAAGTATTACTACAGAAACACAGGGCAGTAAGGGAAAGGAAGGGGGAAATCATTTGCTATCATGGAAACACTGAATAGAGACAATGTAAAGAAATTAAGCAAGAAGTGTCACCGTTAAAAGATTACAGAAAAGTAAACAGATCGACAAAACTATTCAGAAAGATAAATGCCATAAAAACAATGTGTAGTATCAGAACAGACCAGGATCTGTTGTACACTATTGCAAATAAATTAAATATATCAGCATAGGCAGAAAACGTAGAAGATATGCAGATAAATATAAAGGAAAAGTACAAAATAAACAATTTATTGATGACCCATAAATGTTTTATAGAGGTCTGGGAAATGAGGCAAAAGGAATAGAAACACCATAAAAAAAGAAGAAATAGACACATTTTGGAGAAATGTCTATGAAGATCCTGTGGAGCATGACAAAGATGCTGAATGGATAAAAGAAGTAAAAGGAAGAATAAGAAATTCAAATACACAGGATATGAAATGGGATGAAGCAACGACCAGAGAAATTGAAACAAAACTAGTAAGAGCTCCCAATTGGAAAACCCCAGGCCCCTCAGCTGTCCCCTCATGTCACTAAACTGTATACACTCCTGTGCCCTCAAGCTCCATACATCCATGCACAATTAAATCAGTAATTTTTGTTTTAGTACCCATTCATATCCATACCTATTCTAAAGTGCTGACAGACATCTCACCTCATACATTTTCCTCATTCATGTCACTGTGCCCCATGGCTATACTTTAGAACATTCACACTTCTCAAACTCGCACACAAGCCTACAGACACAATGTAATCTAGCATTCTAAACTTCAGCTTCTGCTTTTCCCAGATAAACTACCCCCTACTTCCAGTCTTTACATCCTCATCCTGTATCCTTCAAATCCATCTGTTTGTTACATTTCAGAGACATCATGTTTCTTCTACAATTCCTCATACTAGTATATCTTCTCTTACTTACAGACTTAACATCCTACCCACATCCATTCCCCCACAATTCCAACAAAATCTCTTATTTTCTGTCCTTCAAGGAAAATATATTAGAATCCAATCTCATCCTATCTATATCAGCATTTATATGTCCAACCATTCAAGGGTAATTATCCAAAGCAACAAATATTTACTCACAGATTGTGTATTAAACGTAAAAAGTTAGTGGTGACATCCAGCCAAACTCAGCATATTTAAGCACCAGACAGCATATCCCCAGCAGTTTGTTTATTGCTACCACCTCACCCACAGTCCCACCCTGGCATTTATCTATACTATGCCAGCTTGTGAAGCATTTATAAAAAAACTCCCTGAAGTGCATGTATGGCTAGCACTACACATTCCAGACATCATAGATGCCACAGA
This sequence comes from Protopterus annectens, assembly GCF_019279795.1. Taxonomy (NCBI): domain Eukaryota; kingdom Metazoa; phylum Chordata; order Ceratodontiformes; family Protopteridae; genus Protopterus; species Protopterus annectens. The sequence goes on along the minus strand of NC_056733.1, from coordinate 1,762,358,276 downwards.
AACATGTCTTCTCCAGAAAGGAAAAAAAATAAACAAGTTGTCTCACCAGACTATAACATTATTAGATTAGATAGAGCCACCAAAAAGCCATTGGTGTTGCTATTTTCTACAAAAACACACTAGATACCTCTATCTCCCCCACACCCTGCCAACTTTCTCTAACTTAGAAATTCTGCTAACCGTACTAAAACTAAACACAAGACACTCACAATCATATGTATATACATTTCTCAAGTAGTAATGCTGAAACTCTGGAAGATATTCTCTGCTAAGCCTTTTTTAAAGAACTATCATGAAACCATAATATTGGGTGATGTTAATATAGACTGAAAAATCATACAATTTGAAAATGCAACCAGTAACATACATCTGTGTAAGTTCATCCAACTTACAACCACATCAGTTAGATATAACAAAGGGACAGCCAGATAATCAATCCTCTAATGGATTCTAACATCCTGTTCAAGTAAATTTTCACCCATGGAACTCTGTTAAACAGCTTAAGTGATCGCTTAGCAATCTACATCATAAGGCAACAAATCATCAGCCAGAAAACATATCATTGCAGCCAGGTAAGAAAGCTTTTCACAAAGATGCTTTTACAAATACATGTAACCTCTTTAGCTTTAGCTGGGAGTCACTAAAGAATCTCCCTATACATGATGCTGTGTTTGAATTCAGTAGAAGAATCTTCCTTGGTGTTCTAAACACACTAGCCCACCTCACAACAAAAAAAGTCAAAACCAACCCTGCCCAATGGCCATCCTTAACAACTAAACAACTCATGAAACAAAGAGACAACACCAGGAAGGTGTGGACAAGAGATAAAACAGCAGCTACTTTACTACCATATAGACAACAAAGAAATCTAACAAAACAATGTATTACCAAAGATAAGGAAACCTATTACTCATCCAGTCAAAATGACACACTAATAAATCAAACTGTTCTGGGCCTCAATCAATAAACTGTTAAATCCATGACAAGCTACACAGCCAACACCAAACATGCAGAAACAAATGATGCAATAGCTAACCAGGTCAATACCCACTTTATACAGACAGTACTATCATAAATCAACCGGGTGACTAATCAAGCTCTCAGTGTCTACTCAAATAACCACCTTTAATAGTTTTCCTTCCAGCAGTTCACACAGATACCAGCAAAAATGCCTCAAAAAATTAAAGCCTATTATAACTGGCCCTGACAATCTAGCTGGAAAATATCTTAAAATAAAAGCTGAGTCTACTGCATATCCAGTTTAAAGTTTTATAAATCAGTTCATAACTGAAAATAAAGTCCCCTTGCTATGGAAAAAAAATCATTCATTATTTCATTGCACAAGGGCATAATCAATAGATATCTTTCAAACCGCAGGCCAGCTACTATTTTATATATCTATCAAAAACATTAGAAGACTGTATTCATGCACAACTTCTCAACTTTCTAACAGATAACCAGCTTCTGTCCTCAAACTAACACAGCTTTCATTCTCATCACAGTACATGTGCTGCTTTGCTAAATTTGTTAATACTATCAATACCCAAAGAAATGCAGGAAACCTAGTTTCTACCATTTTCTTAGAGTTATCAAAAGCTTTTGATACTGTGTCCCACAAGAAATTCTTATATAAAGTTTCATATTTATGGCTCACCAACTCTTCACTACAGTGGTTCCATAGTTACCTCTCAAACAGAGCACAATCAATGAAATGGAAAAAAAAATAATCTGATGTTGTCAATCTTCATTAATTCTTGACAGTTGGGAATACAGTTCCAATCCTCAGAACCGGTTCAGCCTTTATACAGCTTGCACTAGCCAAAAACTCTAGAGCCAAGTCTCTACCCGCAATGTCCCACACTGTATTACCTCAGATCTTGTTTGCTGCTCTATCAGCAGTACGTGTCAGCCATTGCTGTCAGCTAAGTGTCTTATATTTGTATATTCTTATATTCTTGTAATTTTATACTCACATATATTTTTTTTGTGATCTTTGTGTGTGTGTGTGTGTGTGTGTGTGTGTGTGTGTGTGTGTGTGTGTGTGTGTGTGTGAGTTGTGCAAGTAGCTCTACTTTGTAAGTTATTCTTAGTTCCCCTCTCCTCCTTTTTAACCTGTAGGGGGTTTCTCTCCAATGCCATCATTAGTATCCCTTTCCTCTGCATACCACCCTGGCAGTCTTGTCTACCATTGTTGGTAGATTTCTTGACTTTACCTTTATCTCTTACTTTTCAGTAATCTCCTTTTTACCATTGCTGGTACATGTGTAAGTGTTTTTGTGGTAGTGTCTTTGCCTTTTCAGTATGGTGAAAATAACCACCAAAAAGCACGTCTGGATTCAAGCAATGTCAGGACTGTAGGAGAAAGATGCCCAATTCTGGTGGGCATCTTTCTGTGTTTATTGTTTAGGAGCCCCTCATTTAGAAACTGACTGTGACTTATGTAAGAGCTTCAGTCTCTTTGACTTTAGTTGAGAATCGGAACAAGCTCATACTAAAGGGTTTACTCAAATCTCCATTTAGTGAAGCCTTGGCCAAGGGCGACTCTGCTTCCAAGGATATGCCAAAAAAGAGAAGTCTCTTGGTACTGGCATCCCCATTGGTGCCAGTGGCCTGCAAGTACAAGGATTCAGTTCTAACTACCACAGAACCAACTGCTAACGTTCTGAAACTTTAGGTTGATGTACCTTTGTTACTGTCCACTTCCATGGTGCCCTTGGCACTGTGGTTGGCTCCAGCTTCTTTAGTTTCCTGCTTAGTGCTGACCTTGCCCTCAGTGCAGCATCATGTTTTGGCCCCCTCAGCACTTCAGCAGCCTCTGCTCATCCCCTTGGTGCTGAAATTAGACCAGAACCCACCCAGGACAAGGTATTCTCCCTCCATGGACCCTTTCATGGGCCAGCTGCCTCGCCCATTTCTAGAACGTCCAGACTCTCCCTCTGGCTTCTCAGTTGGATCCTCCAGGAGTCTCTCTGAGTTGGATTCATGAGGTTGGTGGACCAACTGTTGGTGGCCAGAGACATTCCTGCCCCTTCTCAGGTCCCTGTCCCACCTGGACTTGGGACCTCTACTCCCAGGACTCCTACTGTTTCTCCTCCTCCAACTTCCACAAGAGTTTTGGAGCCCAGCTCTTCAATCTCCCTGCTACCAGCTGTTTTGGTTCCATTAGGTATTCCCATCTCGGCACCATAAGTTGCCCTGACTTCTTTGGTTCCTACTGCCAACAGATTCTCAAGGCCGTGACTTCTCCATCAGTTCTGTGGGTCTCAGTCCAGTTCCTATTTATTGTATGGTGCCGGCCTTGGTTCCTGGAACTTCATCGGTTGTGGGTCCTTCCCTGGCTCTTGCTTTGGGAGGCGGGCTCTCAGAGTGGAGTTTGACCTCAGTTCCAAGGTGGTCTTTCTCAGTTCCAGGCTTCCACTCCTCTTCGGGGGGGCACCACCTTCCAGGTCATGGAGAGGGTCTTAGCCTCTGCAGGCTCCCAACTGGTTCCTCCTGCTTCAGAGTGTCAAATTTCCATTTCCTGTGGTTTAGAGTTGTCACCAATCCCTATGACAGGACAGCAAGCACCGGGGCTTCAAGTTGAGAGGGCATCAACCCCTCTTCTTCGGAGTCCTCTGCAGAGATTACCACTGAGGAACTGCTCCGTAAGAAGACATGCAAGAGGAAGCACCTCAATTCCACTGAGGACATAACTTTCGATGAAGGGGAGGTTCCCCACCCGGTCACCCTCTGAAGATGTCTCCTTTGGAGACATCCTGGAAATTCTAAAACAGTGTCGTAACTGAAAGTCTCAAGACCCATAATCAGAGGAAACCATGTACTTGCAAGCCTTCGGTGCCCAACCATCTACTTCCTGGTTGTCCCCAGCCACTGATGATCTCATAAAGCTAATCATGCAGCAGGCTTGGAAGGCTCCTGATGCCATACAGCCAATTTTCCTGAGACCTGACAAGATACTATCACCACTGGAGAACCACCAGTATTGGGCCAAAGGATTGACAGTAGATGTCATGGTAGTGGTGGCTGCCACCAAAAAGGAACTTGCCGATGAGAGTCCTTTCGTGCATCCACCTAAGAGGGAGTCTAGGATGGAGGACAGGTTTGGAAAGCGCGTCTATGCTTCATCAACCTTCGCTCTTAGGTCTTTGAACTTTCTGGCACACTTTATTAGAGTCAAGAGAGACATGACCAGGGAATTATCAGAAAATCTAACTGGAGCTGTGTCTAATGAAGCACAAGATAAATTTGTCTCACAGCTAGCCACCCTAGAGTCTATAGCGAACTCGTCCATGTGGCTCATCGGACATGCAGCCAAAGGTATGACCAGGGCAGCGGTGTGATTTCGCAGAGCTCTTCAAGTCTTCCATTGTCAATGCTCCATTTGATGGATTATTTTTATTCGGCCCCAAAGTAAAGGACACATTAGCCAGATGTGAAAAGGATGGTAAGATCCTGTCTGCTCTGGGCATTTATTTTTCTACTCTTCGACAATCCTTTTCCAGGCATCAGAGGAGTGGAAAAATGTGGTTCAAAAAGTCCCAGGGGCCTTTCCAGGACACACATGGTGGCAGCTACTGTCGGGGCAGAGGGGGGAACTCAGATGGAAGAAGCCCACCCCAAGGTAGAGGCGGCCCAAGAAACTGGGGGTCTAGGGACTCTTTCTCCGGACAGCCATACCAATGCTCCTGAAGGGAGGCCCAATTGCTTACCTCTGGAAGTAGTTGGGGGAAGACTATCACTGCTCTCATTAGCCTGGTGACAAATAACCTCTGATACTTGGGTGCAGAAAATCATTACCAGAGGCTATTGCATCCCCTTCATCTTTTTTCCACATTCTCTAAGAAAAATCCCTAATGTTCCACTCCCTCAGAAGGATCAAGCAGCCAAAATAATCCAAAAGCTGCTACAAAAAATAATCATCCAAGAAGTCCCACCAGACCAGATAGGATTCAGTTTTTACTCAAGTTTCTTTTTAGTGCCAAAGAAGATGGGAGACTGGAGGTCAATATTGGACCTCAGCCTTCTGAACAACTTTGTTCAGCAGACAAAATTCTGGATGGTCATGGTTCAGTCTATTCTTCCCTTTCTAGAGGAAAATGATTGGATGTGCTGTATAGACTTTCAAGATGCTTACCACATAAAAATGGACAAGCGCTTGAAAAGGTTTCTCCACTTTCAGCTGGGGGCCAGTCATTACCAGTTCAGAGTGGTCTCACCACAGCCCCCAGGGTGTTCACCAAATGTATGGTAGCTGGCATCACTCACATGAGGTTATGTGGATTCTGGGTGTTATCTAGATGACTGGCTCCTCACCGCCCCGACCAGACATCTACTAATTCAATCCATAGACTTCATCACACGCCTGTTCAGTACCATGGGCATTACAGTCAACTATGAAAAGTCTCAGGTATTCCCCTCTGAAGACTTAGAGTACATCGAAGCCCAACTCAGCATGGTTTCATGCATAGCTTCTCTACCCTTTCACAGGCTCCAAAACATAAAGTTGCAAGTTCAGTCCATTCTACCAAAAAACAAGGTGCCCACTGTTCTAATTCTTCAAGCCCTAGGATGCATGGCAGCAGCTATCACCCTGGTCCCCCTAGCAAAGTTTCACATGAGGATACTTCAGTGGCTTCTAGCCTCACAATGGTCCATTCTTTCTCACCCAATGAATCAACCAATCCTGGTTACGGAACATTGCAAAAAAGATTTGCCCTGGTGGATGAAGTCAGAAGAAATCCTAATGGGCCATACATTTGTTCCCTCTCAGCCCAAGGCCATAGTGACCACGGACACCTCCCATATGGGGTGGGGGGCATTATCTGGGAAAGACAGTCCAAGGCACTTGGTCGCCTCAAGAGGCCAACTTGCACATCAGTGTCTTGGAAATGAGAGCAGTGCTGCTAGGGTTGCAAGCCTTTCAAGCTGCTCTTCCTCTGGGAAAAGTGCAGTTCAGTTAGACAACATGTCAATATCTGATACATCAACAAACAGGGGGAACCAAGTCTTACCCATCTGTCAGGAAGCTCTCAGAGATTGGCAATGGGCAATATTCTCCAACCGCTTTCTTGTGGCAATGCACATCCCGGGGAGCTCCAGTGTGATAGCAGACAAGTTGAGCAGACACATTCTTCTACCTCATGAGTGGTCTCTGAATCCCAAAGCGGCAAAGAAAATATTTTGCCACTGGGTCGAGCCTTGTTGTGACCTGTTTGCCTCCCAATGAACAAGTGCAGCACTTACTTTGCCATAATCCTGCCATAGGAAGAGTCCCCGAGAGATGGTGTCCTTTCTTGATTGGTCCTCGGGTCTCCTTTATGCCTTCCCCCTTTTCTCTCATTCCCTTCTTCCTGAAAAAAGCTCAAAGGTTGCGAACCAAAGTAATCCTCATTGCCCCTTTCTGGCCCAGGAAAGTTTGGTTCTCCTTTCTATGGCCTTGCTTGGTTCACCAACCTTGGATTCTGGACCCAGTTCTAGACCTGATTTCCCAACCAGAAGGGCTGTTACATCCTGATCTTCACTCCTGCAAGCTCACAGCTTGGTTCCTCCAATTCTGTTAGTCACCAGGCAGAATAACATTACTTCTCTGGTCCGAAAAATTCTTCTGGCTTCCCATAGAACTTCCACCAGGAAACTTTATTCCAGTAAATGGAAAAGATTTTCTCTTTGGGCCTTTTAAAGTAATTTAGACCCTTTCTTGGCACCAGTTGAAGAAGGCTTGAAATTCCTAGCTGATATTATTGACCAAGGAGTGGCTGCCTACACCACTAGAGTTCATTCAGCAGCCATCTCTAATTTTCACAGTGGATACGATGACCATCCTTTAATTTCCCATCGCCTATGCAGTGTTTCCTCAAAGGAGTTTTACATATTAAACCTCCATTCAAGGATCCCTTACCTCTGTGGGATCTTACCTTCATTTTGGAATACTTAATACTACTGCCCTTTGAACCAGCTGCCACTTGCCATCTCAAATTCCTTTCCTGGAAAATGCTTTTTCTAGTGCCCATCACTTCTGCCAGGAGAGGCTTGGAAATTTAGGCACTTTGTGTGAAACCTTCATACATAATTTTTCATAAAGACAGAGTGTCATTGAGGACTATTCCTTCATTTCTTCCTAAGGTGGTCTCTAAGTCAAACATTGATCAATCCACTTACCAGTTTTCTTTCCCAGTTTCTCTAATAAAGGTGAATATTGTTTACATTTATTAGATGTTCATAGATAGCTGAGATTTTACTTTGACAGGACTAAAGATTGCAGAGCATCGTACCAATTATTTGTTTCCTTTGCAGGACCAAGAATAGGAAAATTTGTATCTAAAGTGACTCTATCTAAATGGTTAAGAGATTGTGTTACCTTCATTTATGAAAATATAATCGAAAATTATCAGTGCCTGTAAGAACCCATTCAACCAGATCCATTGCCACATTTGCTGTTTTTCATTCCAAAGCTTCTCTAGATGAAATATGTGCAGCCGCAGCTTGGGCTACACCTCATAACTTTATCACTCATTACAAATTAGATATGGTCTCCAGGGTATGAACATCCTTTGGCTCTATGGTTCTCAGGAATATCCTTCCATAAGGCCACCCAGGGTATAAAATAGCTGGTGACTCTGTCCCAACTGTCAAGAATGAATGAATATTGACAACATCAGATAAAGAAGTTATGTACTCACAGTAATGTTTCATCTGTGTTATCGATCTTCATTCATTCTTGACATCCCACCCTCCTTCCCCCTCCATTAGATTTCCTGAAGGATCATAACATTGTCCTGGGCTTTCATTAGGGTCTTACCTTGGTCATGGCTTCTTCTCACAATGTATATCTTCTTCTTGCTATAGCCTGCAAACTCAATCTTAGGTAATACAGAGAGGGGCATTGTGGGTAGAAACTTCGCTCAAGAGTTTTTGGCTTGCATGAGCTGTATAAAGGCTGAGCTGGTTCCAAGGATTGGAACCGTATTCCCAACTGTGAAGAATGAACAAAGATTGACAACACAGATGGAACATTATGGTGAGTAGATAACTTATTTTTTCTCCACCTTCTAGCCAATAACTAATGGTGTCTCACAAGGATCTCTACTAGACCCCATAATTTTCAACATATTTATCAATGACCTCTGTGTTGCTGCAAAAAATTATATCTTAGTTCAAAATGCTGTATCCTAATCTGTGTGACACCCATGCACTGGCCCAGCAATCAAGGAGCCTCAATCCTCACCACTAACACCAGTGAGGGGCGTCCATATAGGGAAAGGATAATAAATACACACACGGTAAAGTACAATTTTCCTTAAGAGCACACAGAAATCACAATCAGTCTGGGGCTGGTTTCTCCCTTTCTCTCCAGGTCCCCAATCAGACTCCCCACTGGCACAGCTATAGGATTCATATCTCAGCTTAGTGTGCAAGCTAAAACCTCCAGCACACTCTCTGTTCAACCAGTGCTTTGTGTCCCTGCCGAAGTAGCTGACACACACACACACATACACACACACACACACACACACACACACACACACACACACACACACACACACACACACACACACACACACACACACTTTGAGATAAGAGCTTTATACAACCACACAGACACTCCTGGGGAAGGCTGGCACAGGTTCTCCAGCTGTGTCCCTTTTACCCAGACTATACAGTAGTCCCAGCTGCCATCACCCCCTAATATCAGCTGCTCAAAGGCCCTTCTGAATGGGTGTCCAATTATTACTCTGCAATTTTATTATCCAAACGGTAAGTGTGACTAACAGTCAAGGCTTATTAGAGTGACTTTCTACAGTATCAATGTACTCTAGAACTTAAATTGACTCTACATAAAACAGCTGTAGTTCAAAGGCTTAAAATATTTAATAATAAATAATAAAAACACAAGACAATACTTCTTACTACACAGTGCTAGTCAAGAGTTCAGAAATCACAGAGAAATACTTAAAATAATACAGTAGCAAAAGTTCTGACATCCCAGAAAAACAAACTAGTCTAGTCTTCATATTTCCTAGCTATATCTAAGAAAAAACACAGTTCTAAAATAAACTTACATATAGAAACAGGCAGTGCTGGTGATGTTGGATGTTCTCAAGACAAAATGCTGTGAGCTCTCTGAGTCTCTCTTTAAATTGATAACACAGAGCTGCTTCACATGACATAATTCTTCACACTTCTCTGGTATTCCCAAGCTAACAGAAACTACATTTACATTCTTTACACTTGGTCAGAAACCAGAGCAATAAAGGACATTTATACATGCAAATTCCAGCCATTAACTCTGGCCTTAAAACAATAGGCAGGATGCCTCCCTTTAGACATATCGGCTCCAAATTTTGACATCAAAGAATTGACTTATCAGCTTTGTTACAGCAGAGTGCACTGTTGTTACATTTTTGCAGTTCAATATCCAATGCAGTCTTTTCACACTTAAGAGAACAAGCCTGTGGCTTACATTAATATTTACAAATGACAGAATTATCAACAAAATTCTAACTGGCTAGGCTGGCAGCCTTCACCTATCTACACACATCTCCCCCCTGGAGAACTCAAGCTAGTTTTTCTAGTAACCCTTAAGAAACATTGCTTGAGAAGGTTAGGTCTGTCTGAGTATACCTTACCCCATTCCCTGTCTTGAGAGCCCATCTGCGTTGGCATAGCTAATCCCACTGCAGTGCTGCACTGTCATATCATATGCTTGCAACTCTAGGCTTCATCTTAGCAACTTGGCATTTTGCTGGCTGGCTTTGTTTAACCATGTTAGAAGATTGTGATTTGTCACTACAGTGAATTTTCTTCCATACAGATAAGGCTGAAGTTTCTGCAGTGCCCACACTATGGCTAGACATTCCTTTTCTACAGCTGCATAGCATTCCTCCCTGGGTTGGAGTCTATGACCGAGATAAACCACTGGGTGCTCTTCTCCCTCTGAAGATATCTGGCTAAGTACAGCCCCCACCCCATGGTTTGAAACATCTGCCTGCACAACAAATTCTTTGCTGTAATCTAGACTGGCTAACACAGGGGGTTCTCCCAAAGCTTATTTAAGCTTCTTGAATGCCTGCTCACATGTTGTGGTCCACACTACCGTATCTGGCCTGTTCTTTCTTCTCAGGTTTGTGAGGGAAGCAGCTATGGTACTATAACTGGGGACAAATGTTCTGTAGTACCCTGCTGTCCCTAAGCATGCCCTCACCTGCTTTTTGGTAACAGGTGCAGGCCATGCCTAAATGGCTTCTACTTTGGCAGGTTATGGCCTGAGCTTACCACTCCCCACTCTACATCCCAGGTAGGAGACGTCTACCTTACCCACCTGACATTTGCTGGGCTTAATGGTCAACTCTGCCCTCTTTAGTCTGCCCAGCACCTCCCTGACATGTTGAAGGTGCTCTTGCCAGGAATGGCTGTAGATGGCAATATCATCTAGGTAAGCAAGGGCAAACCCTCCTGCTCCTAATAGGATATGATCTACCAGCCTCTGGAAAGTTGCTGGGGCATTTTTCATCCCAAAGGGCATCTCTGTGATCTCATACAAGCCAAGAGGAGTCAGAAAGGCTGACCTCTTTTTAGCACTGGGAGTCAAGGGCACCTACCAGTAACCCTTGGTAAGAGCAATAGTTGTAAGATACTTAGCCCCACCCAGCTGTTCTAGGGCCTCATTTGTCCTAGGCATGGGGTAAGCATTTGTTTGACTCTGTGTGACTGTTTAATTTCCTGTAGTCCACACAGAACCTGGTGCTGCCATCCTTCTTTGGCACCAGCACCACTAGGGAGGCCCAAGGACTGTTGGACTCTTGAATCACCCCTAGTTCCAACATTTCCTGTATCTCCTCCCTCAGAGTCTGTTTGACTCTCTCAGGCACCCTATAAGGGGCCTGCCTAATAGGCCTTTGGGATCCTGTACCCAGTGCTGCACCAGGTGGGTGCACCCTGGTTTCCCAATGAACATGTCCTCAAACTCCTGTAACACTGCTCGGATTTCTCAAACTTAGGTAGGAGATAGCTGCTGGGACATTGCTACCCCTCCCACTGAGGTGTCAGTCCAAGCCTCACCGAGGAGATCAGTCACCAGATCTCCCTCAGACTCCTCCTGCAATGCACTGCAAATTCTCAGCACAAGGGCCTCCCTATCATGGTAAGATTTCATCATGTTACCATGGTACAGTTTGTGTCCCTACCTCCTGCCTAGCAGTTCCACCATGTAGTTAACATCACTTACCTTTCTTACCACCTTGTAGGGTCCCTCCCAAGCTGCTTTCAGCTTGTTGTGTCTTGACAGGAATGATAACCATTACCTGCTGCCCCACAGCATACTCTCTAGCTCGAGCATTCCCGTCATACCACACCTTTTTCTGTTGTTGGGCTTCTGCCAGGTTCTCCTGGACCAAGCCCATGATTTCTCTGAGCCTTGTCCTGAGGTTTAGGACATATGCCACAACAGACCCTTTGTGAGGTTCACACTCACCTTCCCACTCATCTCAAATTAAATATAGAGGTCCCCTCACCCTATGCCCATACAACAACTCAAAGGGTGAAAAACCTGTGGATTCCTTGGGAACCTGCCTGTAAGCAAACAACAGATGGGGCAAATAATTGTCACACTCCCTTTTAAACTGATCTGCAAATGCCCATAGCATGGACTTGATTGTAGAGCTTAACCTCTCAACAAGACCATTAGTCTGGGGATGGTAGGGGATGGTTTTTATGTGCTTCACCCTATAGTACTTCTACATACAAGTCAGCAGGGGAAGGCTTGCACAGGTTCTCCAGCTGTGTCCCTTTTACCCAGACTATACGGTAGTACCATCTGCCATCACCCACTAATATCAGCTACTCAAAGGCCCTTCTGAAAGGGTGTCCAGTTATTAAAATGGTAAGTGTGACTGAACAGTCAAGGCTTATTAGAGTGACTTGGTACAGTATCACTATATACATGCAATATACTTTAGAGCTTAAATTAACTCTACATAAAACAGCCACAGTTGGAAGGTTTAAAAATATTTAATAATAAATAATAAAAACACAAGACAATACTTCTTACTACACAGTGCTAGTCAAGAGTTCAGAAATCACAGAGAAATACTTAAAATAATACAGTAGCAAAAGTTCTGACATCACAGAAAAACAATCTAGTCTAATATTCCTATCTATATCTAAGAGAAAACACAGTTCTAAAATAAACTTACATATAGAAACAGGCAGTGCTGGTGATGTTGGATGTTCTCAAGACAAAATGGTCAGAGCTCTCTGATTCTCTCTCTTTAAATTAATAACATAGAGCTGCTTCACATTACATCATTTTTCACACTTCTCTGGTGTTCCCAGGCTAAGAGAAACTACATTTACATTCTTTACACCTGGTCAGAAACCAGAGCAATAAAGGACTTTTATACATGCAAATTCTAGCCATTAACTCTGGTCTTAAAACAATAGGCAGGATACTTCCCTCTAGACATATTGGCTGTGAATTTCGACATCAAAGAATTGCCTTGTCAGCTTTGTTACAGCAGAGTGCACTGTTGTTACATTTTTGCAGTTCAATATCCAATGCAGTCTTTTCACATTTAAGAGAACAAGCCTGTGGATTACATTAATATTTACAAATGACAGAATTATCAACAAAATTCTAACTGGCTAGGTTGGCAGACTTCAGCTATCTTCACAATCTGCTTTGGAAAAACTCTAACTCCAAGACCTAACACAGCAATCCTTATTGATTGAAACATAGCTAAATAATTCACTGTTTCTAAATCCTAAACAAAAACAAAATTTCTGTTGTTTTCCCCAAAACAGTTCTCTACCAAATAAACACTATTCGCTATCATCTCTGCCAATAACATCACAACAGAACTGGTACACCACACAAAATTACTGGGTGTCATCATAGATGATCATTTGCAACTCAACCACTATGTATCATATGTGGTTAAAAATTAGGTACATTATATAAAATAAAAACTATGTCACTGACACAGCCAGAGGATGTATAGCCTCTGCTTTCTTACTGCCATCTCCCCTCTATGCTGCCTCAATCTTTATTAACCTTCAAGTTTCATAACTGTCCAAACTTGAGCAATGTTATAATAAAATAGCCATATTTGCAGTAAACCATAGTAATAGAACAAACCACTACATTCATATGCAAACATAGCACTCAGAGAGTTAAACTGATTAGAACTACCACATCACCTATCTCTTTCTCAGCTAACAGCAGTACACAGACTTCTCTGTAAGCCAGAAACTTGCCTAGCCCTTAACAACCTCATACAGCACTAATCTTGAAATAGAATTCTACATTCTACATAAAAGTCACTAATCACTTTAATGAAATCATCTATGCTAGAGGTGACTCTCTATTCAACTAGTGTAGCTAAACAATGGAACCATATCCCACTACCACTGAAATCCATTCAAAATGTAAACACATTTAAAACACTACTAAAAGTTCATCTATCAAATCAATGAACCTACTACTGCGTATCTCCAGAATAAATTCCAATGTGACCTTCAGCTTGCTTTATTGTCAAACCATTCCTCTTTCCTCAGAATCCTATGCCTCAAAACCATTCTTCACCAATGCCTAAAGAGTTTTACTAGCAACTTCTAACTATATACATACATAGTTTATATGCCACTTCTCATATCCCCCTATCTCTCTGACACAAACCTTATGATAGCCATATATATTTGCCTGTGAACCTGCTTAATACCCCATCTCCTAACTACAATATTAACATTTTCTGCACTACTGAGTTCCTTCCCTCAATTATGTTTATTTGAATTTCCATTGAGATCTAATTATCTCTTTGACAAATCCACTAATACTCCTCTCCAAATGCTCAATTTTTAAGATCAACAGCTACCTTTTTATAGTGTAATAGTGTCCTTTATTTCATGTGAATGTAATCTAATTAGCAAATGCATGTGCAGTTTTATAGTACTTAATACCTCTTCATGTATATTACTGAATGTCGGTTTAAAAATGTTTGCAATAAGTTGAAGCTTTTCTCCCTAGGCATCTGCTGAAAAGATGTTTTTAACTAACCCAGTCAGACAAACCCAGTAAACAAAAGCAAACTAAAAAGTAAATACATTTACAGTTTCTCTTTTTTAACCTCTGCTGCATTGGCCTTTGACTAGAGCAGATCTTGAAAAATCTTGCCTGGTATTGAACTAAAAATCTTGATTTTGAACATTCACACTCAATCTTTCTCCATTTTGCACAACTGGGTGGTTTTCTGCAGATGCATCAAAATAATAGTTCTGTTTCCACTGCTTTTCCTTTAAGCAATTCTGTTGCAGATTATTTACTAACAGGAACTAATAAAGCAAAGTGAAGTTAGCAGTTTAGACTTACATATTTTACCCATAAGATGTTGAGCTGGGGCAAAGTAGTGAATTATAGATATATAGTAAAGTGAAGTTAGCAGTTTAGACTTACATATTTTACCCATAAGATGTTGAGCTGGGACAAAGTAGTGGATTATAGATATATATTTTTTTAATATTCAACAAAAGATGTATAATAATCAGAAGAATTGGTGTACTCACAATTTTTATTAGGTTTTTTCAATACTTGGACCATATATTGTACTTGCCCATTACTTCAGTGGTATCTGAGAATTGAGGTAGTGTGTCTGAATTCACATTGATTATGAAAGCTACAAACTCCTGACTCACAAGTTGAGGATCATTATCTGATACCTCTGAATTACTTTGTCTTACAAATATTGGTTTTAAGACAGAAACTACACTTTGGCTTGTCCTATCACATAGTTTCACAACATCCAGAAACTTCAAATAACAATGCTTACAATATCAGAAATGTGAATCATTGTGCTGAGATCCATCATCTCCTACTTGTAAACAATGGAAAGACAGGAGATCACAGTCAATCATCTCTTATTTCTCATTTTGTTTTCTAAGAATGCATCATACTCTGCTATTTTGTAACATCTGTTCTCTTTGCTAAGCTATACCTAGGCAATATTAAACATCATGAGTCCTTTGCACTCACTCATGCCTAGATGTGTGCCTATCTTTAGTCTGTATGGCTTGTCAGAAGAGATTAAAAATTGAGAAACAACCCACAATTCTTCTAGCTCTTCCCAAAACATGTATTCCTTACAACTCCAGAAAATATGCCATACTGAATTTATAGCTATACGAATGAACCGATCAGGCTTGTATTGAAGTGTCATGCCATAAGTGGTCAGTGGTAGTAACATTCTTTGGAAATTAAAAGGTGTTTTATTAAAAGTTTTTTAAATATGCTCTGAAAGAGCTTATGGCCTAATTCCATTGTCTATCTTTTATTGTAAATATTGTCAGGAAACTTATGGCAGAAAAATCTGTGGCTAACAACTCCTACTTAATTTGTGCACAGCATGGTTAAAAATATACAAATATGTAAAAAAGGGTTACCACTCAGGGTCAAACAATGCAACACACAGTCAAAGCAAAACTCAGTCACTAGTCAAGTCTTATTCAGACCTTGCGTTGAATAAAAGCTCAGAAAGGGAAATCAGAGCCAAAAAGAAACATGAAAATGTCTATTCAGACCTTTAGGCAATCTTCCAAGAAGAAAAGTAATTCCAAGTAATTCCAAATCAATGAATAAAGTTGATAAAACCTTTATTTGAACAAGATACGGTAAGCGCTTTCGCTGTACAACTTTTTCAAACCTTAACAAACCAGTATCAAACATGCCTATTTTATAGGTCTTTCTAAATACCCTAATAAAACAATTAACTAGCTAATTAACCAGATAAAGTAATATACATGCATATTGCATAAAATAGTAAAACAACTTTAAATTGCTAATAAATAATGAATAATAATAAAATATATATGTATATATATATATATGTATATATATATATATATATATATATATATTTATATATATATATAAAAATAAAACTTTAATACATCCTACACCTTTGTTTGAGTTGAATAAATATTCAATCTACTCAGTATATTCAAAAAGCACTGATAAATCATTAATATTTAATTCTTCTATTTCTAAGTGCTGGCTTCAATGGAATTCTGTCATTGAGCCCAGGAAGAATATGTGCTTGCAATCTAATAATCCAACTGACTTCTGCTTGTTCAGTTTGATTTCTTAGATCACCCCCTTCTAATACTAGGTATATTAATATGTATAACTGAAAATTTAAAACAATGACTAGCGCTGTTTTCTAAGACATGCTTAGAAAGAGCATTAATCTGGGACTTAATACAAATTTGATATAGGTGTTCTCTAATTCTTTCTTTTAATTTTCTATCAGTTTTACCGACGTAAAATGCGCTACAGGACATGCAGGTAGCAATATACACAACATGCTCCGTGTTGCAGTTAGCATTGACATTAAAAGTGAACACCTGAGAAGTGACAGGATGTACAAACATGTTCGTATCAGATATATAAGAACAGAAGTTACACCTGTGGCATGGCTGTGTGCCATTTTAAAAGGCAGTTGCAGATGGGAGCACTTGACTTGGGAAACACAGTAACCTATGCAAGTTCTTCTTATTTTTAAAGACAAACTGTGGATGATTGCCTACTAGGTTCCTGATCTCTGGATCGACTGTCAGTATGTCCCAATGTTTTGCTATCACTTCTTTAATCGATTGTACATCCTGTGTGTAGTACAGAGCAACTTTTTGTTGTCTACCTAAGATCTTAGAAGTATTAATTTTGTCAGTCCTATAAATCTCATTCCCTCTTTCAGAGAAAATAGGACTTGCTCTATCTATTCTGATATTATGGGTGTAAGAAAATCCTTTTTCTATTTCTATTGTTTTATATTTCCTTGCAAGCAGTTTTTCACCCAGTTCATAATTCTGCTTCATAATTCCTTTGTATGTGATTCAATCTTGTCGCTCTAATTGCTTGTCCTTTAACAGTGTTTGTAAAAACATGCCAAGGGTGCATACTCTCCCTATGTAGCAGAGTATTTTTATAGCAAGTTTTTCTATGTACATCTGTGTTGAGTTTACCATTTTCTAAGCGCTGAATAGAGACATCCAAAAAAGCAATACTATCCCTGGACCTATTCATGGTAAATTTCAGAAAAGGCATCAATAAATTGACGTCCTGTTCAAATTTATCCAAATCCTCCATGGTACCTGTCCAAAGAAAAAATAAATCATCAACAAAATGTCTATAAAAATACACATATCTCTGATATGAATCTAACTGAAACAACTTCTGTTCTTCCCATAGTGCCATAACTAGGTTGGCATAGCTATTGGCACACAAAGTGCCCATAGCTACGCCGTCCTTCTGCAAAAATAAATTCTGATTAATCATAAAAATGTTATTTTCCAACACCATTTCTAATAATAAGCAAATAAGTTCTATCCTATTAGGTATCATATCAGAATGTTCAATCAAATAAATCTGAATGCTTTCCAAACCTGACTCATTGGGTATATTGGTGAATAAAGATTTGACATCCATGGTCACCATGATAAAAGGAAAATTATCAGGTAGTGTTTTTGCCCCTTCATAAAGGTCTAGTAAAAACTGTTTAGAATCTCTTAAAACAAACAAGTTGGTATCCACTAAAGGTCTTAATGTTTTCTCAATTAATACGGAGAGAGGTTCTGTAACCCACCCATGACCAGCTATGATGGGTCTCATCGGGGGGTTCCCTGGGTCTTTGTGTACCTTGGGCAGGCCCTGAATAATTGGAATAACAGGATTCTCCACAAATAGAAATTCATATAAGTCTGTGCTGACCATTTCCATTTTAAGTAAATGATATAGAGTGTTATATATCTTAATGACATGTTCTTGAACAGATGGCATTGAAATAGGACTATAAATATGTATATCACTTAGCATTTCAGCCATATTATGGTCATAAAACATTTTATCTAGAATTGCAATGGGACCGCCCTTGTCTGCTGGTCTGATAGACATATTTTTGTCATTCTTTAAATCATTCATTGCTTTAATCTGCTTAAATGTTAGATTATTATTATTATTATTTTAGATAATTCTAGATAAAATGTTTTATGACCATAATATGGCTGAAATGCTAAGTGACATACATATTTATAGCCCTATTTCAATGCCATCTGTTCAAGAACATGTCACTAAGATATATAACACTCTAGATGATTTACTTAAAATGGAAATGGTCAGCACAGACTTATATGAATTTCTATTTGTGGAGAATCCTGTTATTCCAATAATTCAGGGCCTGCCCAAGGTACACAAAGACCCAGGGAACCCCCCCCCCCCGATGAGACCCATCGTAGCTGGTCATGGGTGGGTTACAGAACCTCTCTCCATATTAATTGAGAAAACGTTAAGACCTTTAATGGATACCAACTTGTTTGTTTTAAGAGATTCTAAACAGATGTTCATCGTGTTACCCTGCTGCAGTCATCACACTTGGGTTATCCTGCCATCAGATGGTCCCGCAGTTGGCCTGAGTTCCAAAGTCTTGGTCCGGCGTCGGTTGCTGTCGCTTCTTCCCTGACGTCAGTGCACCAGGGGTATATAAGAGGCATCTGACGCCATTTTCTTCAGTCTTTCTTGCCACGCGGTGCCCAAAGCAGAAGCAGTTCGCAAGTGCCGGTCGGCCGACACCTGAGATTTTCGATTCGAATTTCAGTCCGAAGTCTTCAATAAAGCTAAGTACCCCATTGGGGAAACTTTTCTTGCCTCACTCCAATGTCAGAAAAAGTTAACAATTGCATTTCTTGTGGGAAGCAAATACCTCATAAGGACTTCCATTCTTATTGTATTCCTTGCCTAGGCCCAGACCACGACGTCACAGGTTGTCGGTTTTGTGCTAGGTTTAATAAACAAACTATCAAATGCCGTTTTGACTTCGCACGACATTACTTTGGTAAGAAATTTAATTATATCATGCCATCAGAGCAGCCGATGACCGGCATGCATAAAAAACGCAAGGATAAGGACAGGCAGCCTAGGAACAAGCCAGACTCTGAGGCCTCTGATGGGCCTGTCGCCGGTTCTCCGGTTTTCAGTGAGGTGCCTACGCAGCCCCTGATGACCGCAGAATTGGAACACCAGACAGCTGCGGATTCTCAAGCAGAGTGTACTAGGCTGACGCAGCCATCTTCATTAGGCCTTTCCGACACCGGAGCAGAAGGAGACCCCGGTGCAGTGGAAACACCTTCGGTTGCAGAAGGTGTCTTCAGACCGACTACACTCACCATTAAATCTTATGCTAAGCTTAAAACTCCTTTAAAACCAAAAAATACTGTACATCAGTCTACAGTTCAAGGCCCCATGCCTAAGAAACAGATGCTTAAGATGGCTGAAGATTTGATTACCCTAATCAGGGGTTCCCATCCCCCTCCGGATAAAAGACCAAGACAAGAGGAGGATTATGCTTCCTCTGACCAGATTTCAATTTCCTCAGATTCTTCTGAGGAACAGGATTACACTTTTCCCCCTTATGAAGACTCTGATGCTGAAGACTGTATTCCCTCAGCATCTCCCCCTGAAGACTACTCCTTTGGGGAAACTTTACATACCATGAGGGAACATTTCCACTGGGAAGGACAGGACTACTCTGATTCTAAGAAAAGGCTCAGAGAGTTCCTTTTACTACCCCAGCACAGACCACTTGCTATCCCTCCAGTTTTAGATATTGTGGATGATGTTTACTTGTTGTCTAGTCTAAATCCAGACTCTCTACCTCCTGCTCCAGCCAAACCAGACAGATACTACAGAGTGCCTGACTCACACAAATTCCTTTATAAAAGCCCTGTGGCTGACCCAGAAACAATTTCTCAGGGTCCCAAAGGGGCTAAAGCTTCTATGGCTAAAAATCTTGTGCCCTCTGAAAGGGATTCTAGAGCCCTAGATAGATGGGGAAAGAAAATATACACTTCAGCAACTCTGGCTGTGAGAGCATTAAATTGTCAGTTTCACATGCTGGAATATCAGCAATTCCTAATGTCTCAATTAAAACAAAAAATGAGCACACATTCTGAACAGTCTGAATTCAAGGAAATGCAGGATCTGTTGCATGCAGCTGAACAGGTGGGCAAACATACTTTACAATGTGGATTTGATTCATTGGAAGCTTCCTGTAGAGCAGCTGTTACTGGGTCTGTCATACGTAGACATGCTTGGTTAAAAGAACAAACCCTACCTGATCATGTTAAAGCAAAATTATTGGATGCACCTTTACAGCAGGATGTATTATTTGGTGTCAAAGCAGAAGAGGTTTTAAAGAAAATGGAGGATAAGGCAAAGTCTATGCAGACGGTCAAGGATTTTTTACAGGTACAACCCCCTCATTTCAGCAGAAATTGGCCAACAAAAACTGGTCCTTTCCAGCTTCTGACAGATCACAGAGGGGCAAATACAGATGCCCAAGGGGCAGAGGTCAGTCACAAGGCCCTTACAAACCTCGCCAATGGGGTACTGCTACCCAGAAAAGAGGAGAAGACAGGCCCCAAGCTAGCAGAAGACAAACACAATCCTCAAACTACCAAGCAAATCTCTCCTGGCAGCTCCCTTGGGAGGAAAATTAGCATTTTTTGCAGACAACTGGCACATCATCACAAAAGACAAATGGGTCCTAAACATTGTCTTACAAGGATACAGATTCCACTTTCATACCTTGCCAAGGTTAAAAGGAATGCCAAACCTGCCACCAAATCAATGGGCAGAGGCACAAAAACAAATTACAGCTCTCATGGACATGAGAGCCATTCAACAGGTACCTACACAGGAGCAAGGACAAGGATTTTACTCAGGACACTTTCTAGACCCAAGAAAAGACAAAGCATGGAGACACATTCTGGATCTTTCAATTCTGAACACCTATCTGCAAGTACCAAAATTCAAGATGCTAACACTACAGCAGCTTCTTCCCATGCTGGGCAAGAATGCTTGGCTAGTAATGTTGGACTTCAAGGAGGCATACCTGCATGTCCCTATCAGACAAAATTGCAGAAGATACCTCCGCTTCATTGCAGGTTCAACGCATTATCAATTCTCTGCACTGCCCTTTGGCTTATCAACTGCGCCCAGGGTCTTCACAAAATGCCTGGCACCAGTAATTGCATACTGCAGACAAAGAGGAATTCAAATATACCCATACCTGGATGACTGCCTTATTCAAGCAGAAAGCAAGGACATTCTTTTAAAACATCTGGCATTTGTCAAACACCTTCTAAGTTGTCTAGGGTACACAGTAAACAAAAAGAAATCAAAACTATTGCCCTTACAAAACATAATATTCCTGGGTGCCAGCTTGAATACAACGGCCCAGATGGCTTATCTCATGCCAGACAAGCAACAACAGCTGACTCAATATTTCAAAATAATGGCAACAAAGACCAACTCCCTGCAAGAAAAATTCTGCAGGCCTTGGGATTCATGGCATCTTGCATGCTACTAATACCATTTGCAAAACTGCATATGAGGAAATTACAATGGTACCTGAAAAGCGTATGGACACAGCACAGCCACAACTTGGAAACAATGATACCACTCATTCCCTGCCTTCAACAGGAGTTTCTATGGTGGGCATAGGCATATCACCTCAACAAGGGTCAGCCTTTCACCTTACCCATAGTCAGGCAAACTATGACAACAGATGCATCGGACTATGCCTGGGAAGCACACATGGCAGGACAGTGCATTCAGGGCAAATGGACTACAGATCAAAGGCATCTGCATATCAATCAAAAAGAAATGCTAGCAGTACAGAATGCCCTAACAGCTTTCAAGGACCTCTTACACCCAGGACAACTAATAATAAAGATGGACAATACCACAGTAATGTGGTACATAAACAAGCAAGGGGGCACACATTCCTACCCTCTATGCAGGCAAGCAATGACCTTGTGGAACACAGCACTGTCTTACCAAGTTCAATTACAAGCACAATTCCTGCCAGGAAAGAAAAACACATTGGCAGATGACCTAAGCAGAAACATCATGGATCCACACGAGTGGAAACTAGATCCACAAGTATTTGCAATGACAGCTCAAAAATGGGGACGCCCAGACATAGATCTTTTTGCCAGCCCACAAAACTACCAACTTCAAAAATTTTGCACAAGGACATTCCATCCACAAGCTTGGAAAGTGAATGCTCTCTCATTCAGTTGGAAAACATTAACAGTGTATGCCTTTCCTCCACTGCCTCTTCTAGCAAAGGTACTGCTGAAAGTCAGATTAGAGAGGCCACAAATGGTACTCATTGCACCAGACTGGCCACGCCAGCATTGGTATCCAATTCTAAGGAACATAGCCCATGGCCCACCATGGATTTTACCACAAATTCCTCACCTGCTCACCCAGCGAGACAATCAGATTCTACACAGCCAACTCAAGACTTTAAACCTGGCTGCATGGCAAATTACCTAAACAACCAGCCAACACCTCTATCCAAAGCTGTTATGGATGTCATTCTGGAGGCCAGGAGGCCCAGCACCAGGAAAACCTATTCAGACAAATGGAAAAGATTTTGCGCCTGGAACCAGACTAAAGGCCAAAATCCCCTTGATCCAAACATTCCTCAGATTCTACAATATTTAACTGAGATGTTGCACAAAGGACTTTCCTTTTCATCTATTAAGATCCACGCCTCTGCAATTTCAGCTCATTACAACACGGATCCTCCTTTATTCTCACATCCACTCCTAAGACAGTACCTCAGAGGGGCTAAGAACATAAGACCACCCAGGAGAGCACCAGCACCTACTTGGGATCTCAACTTTGTTCTGGAAAAGCTTACACTGCCGCCCTTTGAACCAGCTTTTTCAGCTGATTTAAAATTTCTTTCATGGAAAACTGCCCTGCTACTTGCAATAACCTCAGCTAGAAGAGTCACAGAGCTACAGGCACTAATGGCAGTGAAGCCTTTCCTCATTTTTCATCAAGACAGAGTCTCTCTATGAACTAACCCTTCCTTTATGCCAAAGGTGGTATCCAGTGTGGCCCTAAACCAAACCATTCATTTGCCCACCTTTTTCCCAAATCCCCAGAACAAAGGAGAAAGACTCCTGCATTCTTTGGACATTCACAGGCAGTTACGTTACTACTTGGATAAAACTAAGGCTTTCATAAAATCTGACCAGCTCTTTGTAGCCTATGCTGCAGGATCACAAGTAAAAGCTATCTCAAAACAGACCATTTCTAAATGGATAGGGCATTGCATACGTTTCTGCTACACGCATCATGGGAATCCAGTACCTGCTAACATTAGGTCCCACTCCACCAGGGCTACAGCTACATCTACATCAGCAGCCTTTCTCAGAGGGGTGCCAACCAAGGATATTCTGGAAGCTGCAACTTGGAGTTCAGTGCACACCTTCACCAAACACTATCACTTACCTCTATATTCTAAGACTAGAGCTGGTTTTGCCACTGTAGTTTTGCAGAGCCTGCTAGCTTCTTCTAACCCTGTTTAACTCCACCACCTATCCTTAGCTTTGGGATTCAACCCAAGTGTGATGACTGCAGCAGGGTAACACGATGAACATATCACAGTTTTGTACCTACCATAAATGTAGATGTTCGAGTGTTCACCCTGCTGCAGTCCAAGTTACCCTTCCTCCATCCCCTCCGAACTAGCTGAACTTATCTATACCACTCTATCCTATACAACCTCTGTGGTGTATTTTCTTATGCCTGAAGGTATTGTTTTATTTTTTATATAGCTATATATATATATATATATATATATATATATATATATATATATTGCCTACCTATTGGGGGTACCTGACATCTGAGGCAAGAAAAACTGAAGAAAATGGCGTTGGATGCCTCTTATATACCCCTGGCGCACTGATGTCAGGGAAGAAGCGACAGCAACCGACGCCGGACCAAGACTTTGGAACTCAGGCCGACTGCGGGACCGCCTGAAGGCAGGATAACCTAAGTGTGATGACTGCAGCAGGGTGAACACTCGAACATCTACATTTATGGTAGGTACAAAACTGTACTTTTTTACTAGACCTTTATGAAGGGACAAAAACATTACCTGATAATTTTCCTTTTATTATGGTGACCATGGATGTCAAATCTTTATTCACCAATATACCCAATGAGTCAGGTTTGGAAAGCATTCAGATTTATTTGATCGAACATTCTGATATGATACCTAATAGGATAGAACTTATTTGCTTATTATTAGAAATGGTGTTGGAAAATAACATTTTTTATGTTTAATCAGGATTTATTTTTGCAGAAGGATGGAGTAGCTATGGGCACTTTGTGTGCCAATAGCTACGCCAACCTAGTTATGGCACTATAGGAAGAACAGAAGTTGTTTCAGTTAGATTCATATCAGAGATATATGTATTTTTATAGACGTTTTGTTGATGATTTATTTTTTCTTTGGACAGGTACCATGGAGGATTTGGATAAATTTGAACAGGACGTCAATTTATTGATGTCTTTTCTGAAATTTACCATGAATAGGTCCAGGGATAGTATTGCTTTTTTGGATGTCTCTATTCAGCGCTTAGAAAATGGTAAACTCAACACAGGTGTACATAGAAAAACTTGCTATAAAAATACTCTGCTACATAGGGAGAGTATGCACCCTAGGCATATTTTTACAAACATTGTTAAAGGACAAGCAATTAGAGCGTCAAGGTTGAATCCCATACAAAGAAATGATGAAGCAGAATTATGTGAATTGGGTGAAAAACTGCTTGCAAGGAAATGTAGAACAATAGAAATAGAAAAAGGATTTTCTTACACCCATAATATCAGAACAGATAGAGCAAGTCCTATTTTCTCTGAAAGAGGGAATGAGATTTATAGGACTGACAAAATTAATACTTCTAAGATCTTAGGTAGACAACAAAAAGTCGCTCTGTACTACACACAGGATGTACAATCGATTAAAGAAGTGATAGCAAAACATTGGGACATACTGACAGTTGATCCAGAGATCAGGAACCTAGTAGGCAATCATCCACAGTTTGTCTTTAAAAATAAGAAGAACTTGCATAGGTTACTGTGTTTCCCAAGTCAAGTGCACCCATCTGCAACTGCCTTTTATAATGGCACACAGCCATGCCACAGGTGTAACTTCTGTTCTTATATATCTGATACGAACATGTTTGTACATCCTGTCACTTCTCAGGTGTTCACTTTTAATGTCAATGCTAACTGCAATACGGAGCATGTTGTGTATATTGCTACCTGCATGTCCTGTAGTGCATTTTAAGTTGGTAAAACTGACAGAAAATTAAAAGAAAGAATTAGAGAACACCTATATCAAATTTGCATTAAGTTCCAGATTAATGCTCTTTCTAAGCATGTCTTAGAAAACAGAGCTAGTCATTGTTTTAAATTTTCAGTTATACATATTAATATACCTAGTATTAGAGGGGCTGATCTAAGAAATCAAACTGAACAAGCAGAAGTCAGTTGGATTATTAGATTGCAAGCACATATTTTTCCTGGGCTCAATGACAGAATTCCATTGAAGCCAGCACTTAAAAATAGAAGAATTAAATATCAATGATTTATCAGTGCTTTTTGAATATACTAATGAGTAGATTGAGTATTTATTCAACTCAAACAAAGGTGTAGGATGTATTAAAGTTTTATTTTATTTATATATATGTATATATATATATATATATATATATATATATATATATATATATATATATATATATATATATATACATATATATTTTATTATTATTCATTGTTTATTATCAATTTAAAGTTGTTTTACTATTTTATGCAATATGTATGTGTATTACTTTATCTGGCTAATTAGCTAGTTAATTGTTTTATTAGGGTATTTAGAAAGACCTATAAAATAGGCATATTTGATACTGGTTTGTTAAGGTTTGAAAAAGCTGTATAGCGAAAGCACTTACCGTATCTTGTTCAAATAAAGGTTTTATCAACTTTATTCTCTGATTTGGAATTACTTGGAATTACTTTTCTTCTTGGAAGATTTTCTAAAAGTCTGAATAGACATTTTCATGTTTCTTTTTGGCTCTGATTTCCCTTTTTGAGCTTTTATTCAACGCAAGGTCTGAATAAAACTTGACTAGCGACTGAGTTTCGCTTGGACTGTGTGTTGCATGGTTTGACCTTGAGCGGTAACCCTTTTTTACATATTTGTATGCTTAAATCTTTTTATTACCTGCTCGGAGTCATTCATTTGCTCGTGGTACTGTGTTTTATTCGATATATGGTTAAAATTATGTTAAGGTTCTTGATCAATAAATTGTTGATGTATCTTCCTGCAATAAGTTTACATGAAGTTCTTGTTGGTTTGCATCTATCTGCAATGTACAGGGTGGGATATCTCATAGAATTTAAGAACAGTGAACCGATACCTGTACATAACAAAACTTTTCTTCAGGTCTTCACATTAATATTATCTATAGTAGCTTCCTGAGTGGCATGTAACATTTGACAATTCAATTATTCAATTATTTCAATAAAAAAACTCTGGCCCTGTGTAGGCTGTTTTAGGTTTTGTCATATTATAGCCACTGATTTATGATTTTTGTCTGAAACCAACATTGTATAAGATTTTCACTCATTTGCTAATCTAATTTTTTGAGGTTACAGGTTCCACATCCTTCATTCTCTTGAGTGAAAAAAGGAACTTTTTAGCATTGACTTAGCAATAGGCAACCTAAATAATAAATTATTATTTCTAGTATTTAAATCTTGAGCAACAACATTAATATTCAGTATTAATGCCATATTATAGTTCTTTAAGCATTTGTTAATTAAAATCAAATCGCCACTCAAAACGTATATGCAACGGAGTATAGGGACAGACATTACAATCTTTCCTTGTAAGGCAATTCTTTACAACAATCTGTCTTGTATAAGTTTTTAGTATATGTTTTGACATCTTTGTTTGTGGAATGCTTAACACACAAAAGGGCCTTCCATATTTAATAATAGACCTTATACTAGTAGTATACTTGTTAAGTAATGCCTGTCCTATTAGAAAAGCAGCAAATAATATTTTTAATCAGTTCATAAGATTTCCTGACAATATTTTTTACATGTGCCTGAAATTAGAATCAGCCATAATACTCAAATCCTTTCTTGCATAAGGAGGTACAGAAACATGTCTATCTAAAGCATATGTGGTATAATTATTTTTCCATGATGCATAACAGTATATTTATTGATATTAAAGCTCATTCCTGCTGGTATAACTCACTCACATAGACTATTTAAATATTTTGGGAGTTGGTAACAACTATTAATATTAATAACCATTCTTCCTGTGGTAACATCATCGGAAAATGTACTCAGCCACACTGATTTTGAAGTTGGACTTTTTAACACCATGATGCCAAATAATAATGACCCTGAGACTGAGCCTCATGGTATGTTCTTGACCATGAATTATGCATGCAATAAATGCACAAGAGATGATTTATCAAATTACTTTTGCATGTTTTTGATTGCTTCCACTGCATCAGTATTGGATTTAAGTATTTGTAATAAAATTTCCTTTGTACTTGAGTCATGTTTCACAGATTTTACATTTGCTTTTGTTCTATTTTAAGCATTTCTTATCCGTCTCCCCAGTAGACTTACTAGATGTTGGTCATATTCTTGTACTGTAATAATGCAAACCAAGATACCAACAAAGATGTTAACTGCACCATCTAGTCCTTCAGCTGTGTTGGCCACAGCTTTCTGGAACACATCTGGTGCTGATGTGATTCCTAGTGGTCACTTCAGAAATCTATATGTACCAATCAATATACTGATTGCACACAATTTGGAATTAGCTTAACCTAACTATATTTACCAAAATTCTTGGTAGCAGTAAGTGCACTGAAGAACGTAACATTATGTATTACTGCTATGACTACTTATCCTATTGTTTGAATTGAACAAAGTTCCCTTTTGATTCATTTACTTGTCTTGAAGCTCTATACAAAATTTTAATTTGTCTGGTTTCATAAATTTTAATATATTATTAACCCATTCAGTCAGTTCAGTGTGACTCCCATTGCTTTTAGTTGCTTTAATTATTGCTCAATTCTAGCTCTGACCATAAAGGAATTATTTTTGGAGCATTAATTACAGGTATTGCTTCATGGATAATTAATATTCATCTTGCTGGCAATATAAGCCTTTAAAATAATCAAAGTCAATTACACAAAACATTATCAATACCTTGTAATTAATTACAATACATACTCCATGTTCTGTGACTTCAGTTTTGCATTCTGTTTCCTGACATTCCTATTCAGAGCCTGCTTATAATGCCACATCATCTGCATACAGCAGCTTTGTTGATCTGTCCCCTCAAACCTGTTTTTAATGTTGCCCATTAACAATATGATCACAGTTGGCTCAGAGCTGAATCCTGTTGCCCAGCCACTCCCACTAGAAACCCCATCTCTGAGTCTAAATATTGTTCATACTTGTCAGTGGGTCCTTGTACATAGCCTGCATTAATTCTACCAGTGTTTCTGGGACTTTGAATCTTTGCAGCCCAAGTTGGCTTTCAAGTCTGGGAATGCCCAGTTGGACTCTTTCCCTATCTTCAATTTCTTCTCTGTTATCTGTCATACCATTAATCTTTGCCAAGGTGTTTCTTGAATACTTGCATGCTTTACCTCTGTTCATTTTCTGTACAGTCAGATTTACATCTGTGAACCATCACTCTATTGTAATTATGTTTTTTTTTTATTTATTAAACAGCTATTCTGCATCTGTGCAGTATAAATTATTTTAAATATTCAGTGCTCTGCACTGCCACTATGCCCTGGAATATTTGTTTGCTTTAGTTGATGTTGTAGTGACACAACGTGAAGTAACACCATTTTAAAATTTGTATTCACATTCCAGCCAGATGTGATTATGTCAAAAGTAGGCATACAGACTTTAAGAGTTTGATATTTGAGTTTGGTGTTTCATGTATAGATTTAAACAGGAAGTTGCATTTAGCCCCTGTATCTATCTTAAAATGTGTTAAAAATGCAAAGATGAACTTTAGTCTGTTTTGCCAAGTTTGAGAATATAGAAACATTTGTGAAAAGATATCTAGGTCAACAGAACCATGTGAACAGTGTACCCTTGAAAAAAGCAATAAAAGTACAACTTCTGGTGTCATATCCAGTAAAATGTAATCAAACATTTTGTGTGTGTGTGTGTGTGTGTGTGTGTGTGTGTGTGTGTGTGTGTGTGTGTGTGTGTGTGTGTGTGTGTGTGTTTGTATACTCTGATACCATGTTGTATTGTATTTAAAAAGAAGACAGATTTTGATATATAGCCATGCAAGTGCTTACTGACTTAGCAGACGTGATTACTTGACACACTACTCTTAATATCTCTTGGTTCTTTAAAGAAATACACACACATTATCACATATTACTATATGTGGCAGATACCGTTCACTACAGACCAGTGCAGGATAGACTAGTAACATTGTTTGGATACCATTTTTTTAAGTTTATCCCATATAAAGTAATGATGAATACAGGCAATTAAGTGCCTTTGTGCAAAACTATGCTTGCATAATGCAAAATTGCTATATCTGCACTGTATTAACTGAGTCATGCAGCCATGTGGATACTATACATGAAACTATATTTAAATGTGGACTACAGACAGAACTACCTACTTGCATAGTCTACCAGCATTCCTATGTAAGTACATTTTAAAGATTTTTTATTTCTGAATTGCCTTAGTCTTGCCATTCTATGTATGCTAACTTACATAATATACACCACATTTTTGAATCACTCTTAGCCTGTTGTTTTTCACAGACTACTTTGTATTATCTTCACTTTCTTTATCACATAAAGTCATGTAAACTTTGATGCTTTACTGATATAATGCAAATATGCATTAGAAAGTAACTGTCTATTGCACTTACACAATTGCATCCTAAGGGCTAGGAGTATCATTGGCATGCTAGATGAAGATAAGTTCCTGACTTTAATGCTGGTTCTCCTGCTGTTATACTAACTTTCATCAGCATTACATTTTTTTTAAGATGCGTAGTCTTTGATTAATGGATTTAAAGCCAAGCCTTCATTTTTATAATTTTTTTTCTTGGATATGACCATTGTACATTTTTGTGACATCTGATCAAGAGATATTTATTATGTTTTCTGTTTCATTCTGACTTATGATATACAGAATCATATTTTATGTGTGCATTTATAATTTATATATATAACTAAAGAATGTATGTTTTATTGTTATGCACTGTAGCCGAGCCACACCTTTAGGCTTCTTGCAGTATACTACTTGCTGTATCGTGCCTGAGAAGTAGCGATTCTACATAATGATGGCGTTACAGGTGCAAAAAAGTTATTTTTCACCTGACTGTGTCACTCTGGTGATCTGTGCATGTGTAAATGAGTTACAGCCTATTTTCACTTCTTCCCTGAGAAAGAACTGTACCTTTTTAGTCCTTTGCTTCTTTCTCTGTATTCAGGACTGTTATGGTATATATTCTTAGAACTGCTGCCTTACTAAATGAAATTGTTGTTTTGTTCTGACTTAGACTACCAAATACTAGTTGGGAGTGTGTGATATATATATATATATATATATATATATATACATATATATATATATATATATATGAGTTTATAATGGAAAATTGCTGGACAGTTTGTTTGAAACACAAAACATTGAACAAACTCATCGGTTATTACCCTTAATCGCCACCTAAGTCATTAAAAAAAAAAAAGTAATCACAAATTTAACCAATATGTTATATCTGTGATTATCAAAAGTAAAAAAAAAACAATGATTTTTACTGGGGTCGCCACACCCTGGCAATTAAATACACTAATTCCCGGGTCACACAAAAATAAATGAAAGGGGAAAACGTCTGTATTATGTTATTGTATGTTATGGTCAATCAACTGACGTTCAACTGTAACATAATATGATAAGACAAATAAAACCACAATTTCAGCATGTGATAAAAGTGTTTACCAATAAAACCTATAACACTCATACAGATAGATATATATATATATAGGTATAGATGTGTGTGTGTGTGTGTGTGTGTGTGTGTGTGTGTGTGTGTGTGTGTGTGTGTGTGTGTGTGTGTGTGTGTGTGTGTGTGTGTGTGTGTGTGTGTGTGTATATAAATAGGGTTGGGAGGGTGGCCTAATGGTTAAGGTGTTTGCCTTACAAAACACAAGGTACAGAGTTTGAGTCTCACAAGGCAGTTAGCCTAGTACTAATCTATGAACCTATGAATCTATCTGGGATCCGGACACATGCTCGACTAGCATATGTCTGAATCACAAAACATCGAACACACATACACAAAAGTGCTTAACATTGACAAGCGCTTTCATGTATGTGTGCCTGTTTCGTAGATCGGACTACAGCACAGGTAAGGGAAAATTCCCTTTTCCCCACTGTAGTGCGATCTCGGAGTGAGAATAATAAAGTAGGGGTGTGTGGGGGGAGCAGGGGGGAAGAAACGTAGATATTTTTTTTGAACTACACATACACGGAAGCGCTTTTCAATGTTAAGCGCTTTCATGTATGTGTGTTCGATGTTTTGTGATTTGGACATATGTGTATGTATGTATATATATATATATATATATATATATATATATATATATATATATATATATATATATATATATATATATACATATATATATATATATATATATATATATATATATCTATATATATATATATCTGGGATCCGGATGCATGCTCGACTAGCATATGTCCGAATCACAAAACATCGAACACACATACATTAAAGCGCTTCCATGTATGTGTGCCTGTTTCGTAGATCAGACTACAGTGCGGGTAAGGGAAAATTCCCTTTTCCCTACTGTAGTGCGATCTCGGAGTGAGAGTAATAAAGTAGCGGGGTGTGGGGGGGTGCAGGCAGAAACGTAGATTGTTTTCTTTTGAACTGCACACTTTTCAGTGTTAAGCGCTTTCATGTATGTGTGTTCAATATTTTGTGATTCGGACATATGCTAATCGAGCATGTGCCCTAGACCCATATATATATGGGTTCCATACACTAGATCGAATTTTCACTAATTCGAAATAGTGCATGGAATGCTCACTGCAGCGAAAGTGCACTTAATCAAAAGTGCACCTACGCGAAGTTCAGTACAACGAACGGGTGTTGTACTGAACTTCAGTGCAGTACTCACAGACCTTAGGGTTAGGGCACGGGTCATAGCAAGGGGATAGCCCATAGGGCTATCCCCTTACCATGACCCGTGCCCTAACCCTAAGGTCCGTGATGACTGTAGTGCAGTGAAGGACATAGCATGAGTTAGGGTAAGCTTTACTAACTATCCCCTTACCCTAACCCGTGCCCTAACCCTAAGGACTATCGCACCATAGTGGAGGACATAGCTTGTTTTTTATGTCCTCCACAGTGCTGTGGTGTTTTTGCTGAAGTGCACTTATGCAAAAGTTCACTTTTGTTAAAGTGAACTTTCACAGAAGTGAGGCTTCCTATTACAAGTTCGAAGTAGTGAACTTTCGTTCTTGTAATAGGAATCCATGTGTGTATGTATATATATATATATATATATATATATATATATATATATATACACGGGAACACTTCACATAATCGAATTATTGAAATCTCGAATTTCATATGGTCGAGACCATATGATCGAGATTTTAATAAATCGAATGTGTGTAGTGTTTAGAAATAAGACTTTACTTACCTTAATACATTACGTGCACACAGAGGCAAGTAGTGTTGTATGCCTTGTGTGTACGTAATGTTTTATTTGTTTTGCGGTGTTGGCAGGAAGTGAGAAATCTCCCGTTTTGCGCTTCCGCATACAGCGCAAGACGGGAGATTTCCCATCTCCCCAGTGTAGCGCGATCTTGGAGTTGGTATATTTAAGTAGGGGGGGTGTGGGGGGCACAGCCCCCCACATGGGGGGGTGCAGGGGGGCGAAGCCCCCCTGCAAAAGCGAAGTTTGTGTTTTTTTTTTTTTTATTGTTTCCCTTCAGAAGTTTGAGTTTCCGAAACTCGAGCTTTTGGTTTCGGTTATTTGCAGTTCGAGATTTTGGAAATTCGATCTTCTGAAGTGAATCCATATACAGACACATGTATAAATAGATATAGATAAATATATGTAAGGCACAGTGCTTGTCTTTAGAGGCTTTCGAATTGAGGCTTCAACTGGAAGGTACAGGTGCAGCAATACCACCCAAAGAATTGACTGTTCAGTCTTGTATGGATGTCAGAGTCTATGCCAAGACACACTGGACACAAGGGCAGAGAATCTATATCATTATGGGACACTTGCCTGTTACAGGATACACATACACACAAATACAGTCAATCATAGATTGCACATGCACCTACCGGCAATCTAGAAGATGACCAATTGACCTAACATGTCACTGGGATGTGCAAAGAACCTGGGTCCTCCAGCAAAATCCCATGCAAGGACATTGAAGACATGAAGCCTCCACAGAGAAAGCATCCCAGCTCAGAACCAACATGGAAAAGAAAATACTTTAAAGCAGCAATGCTAAACAATGGATGCCTGTACATTCCTGAGTAAATTAATAGGCTGAACCTTTTTCCTGATCATAGAACTTTTTTATTGTTTTTTATTTTAATATTTAGAAATAGTTGTTTGTTACAACAGTGAAAACAATGATTGTTGTATATCTTTCCTTGTCAGATTAGAAACGCCTCAAATATGTCTATAAATTTAAAAGTCATTTTCAGTTAAAGCATATTATTTACTGAACACAGCATCTTTTTCTAGTGTTTAAATTATATAAATATACAAGCCGTGCTGCAACAAGTGAAAATATTTAAAATGAGTTCTTAAACAGATAATGTAGGCAACATGGGGATATTATTTGATGTCAGGTAAGCCAAGGATAATTTTAATTATAAGGTAGGCAGTAAAAAAGTAAATACACCACCAATGCCTTTGTGTTGGCAAATTTAAGATACATAATAAAGAGACCATGCTGGTTAAAAAAAAAAAAAAAAAAAGCAAACAACATCCACAAAAGAATGATCAGTGCTCTGCATCTTTAAACAAAATATAAAGAAATATATAAGTAAGTAAATAATCTAGCAGTCTGGAAATGTACATTAAAGAATAGTGTATATCTGATGTGAGAAAATATATTACACATACATTTGCACTTCTGTCTATTACTGATAATTATTATGAAGTGAGACATTCTGTAAGATACAGTAAATAGTACATCAGTACTGAACATTGCCAGAGCAGACATTTTCATGTGTCAGTATCTCAACAGGAAGCACACTCATGTTTGATGCTAGAGGATCAAAAGATTGTGAATTATATTTCCACTCAAGATGCATTCATTCATTTACACACCATATATCTATACATCATAAAGGTGTTTGACAGCATCTCACACTTGGGTATCTTAGATAAACTATCCAAGCTAAATGTTAATCCCTGTGCAACCCATTGTATAGCAAACTGGCTCATAAACAAAACCCAGGAAATTAAGGTGGGCTTCTCTGCCTCCTCCAAAAGATTTGTCATTAGCTGTGTACCCAAGGGTTCAGTCCTTGGGCCACTTCTGTTTGACATTTACTTCTTAGAGGTGAAAGCTTTTTTTATGGCTGACTTAGTTAGCAGATGAATATAAACTTGGTGCCATCATAAACTCCCAAGGGACACCAAAATCCTACAAAAGGGCCTTTCCCAAACTAATTGCTGGTGTCAAGACTATGGACTAAAATTAAATGCCAAGAAATGTATAATATCCTTCAGCAAATAAAAAGTCTCTTGAAACAATCACATTGACAACACAGCCCTGACATTGATACTGTAGTAAGGGATCTAAGAACCTATGTAGAATGTAAGAAATCAGAGTTCTGTTGCCACGGATTGATTAAGAATAGTTCATTATAGTGAGTAATATATAATAGCAAATATAAATGTCA
Organism: Protopterus annectens; assembly: GCF_019279795.1. Lineage (NCBI taxonomy): Eukaryota > Metazoa > Chordata > Ceratodontiformes > Protopteridae > Protopterus > Protopterus annectens. Next base: position 1,762,323,369 of record NC_056733.1, on the reverse strand, counting down.
CAGCAGCATAATTAAATGGTATATAGCAGCATAATAGATTAAATAACTGAAAGCACAAAAGTAGCATAAGAACTGCATCAGAAAAAGTCTTGAATCAGACTTGAACTGCTTTCCCTTTCCTAAACATACCCATTATATTACTTTAATCCAGTAATTTTCCTCTGGAAATGGTGTCCACTCTCCCTAACCTTGTTTCTCAGGCCTTGTCTTGTTTTGCAGTCTTGCAGGTGCCTACCATGGTCTAACTGTCTCGTTATCTAGCATTCCATGCACATATCTTTATCTTGAGAAAGGAACATTCTGTAACATTCTCTTGAGAACTATTATTTCTGCACATCTCATACTTCGCTAGCAAAATTATATTTTCCTTTCTAATAAACTGTCTTTCCCTGAAACTTTATGAATACATGAAAATACAAGTCTGACTCTATGTTTTCAAACCTATTATTCTACCTTAATGTACTATAGTGTATTCACTCTAACAGCTCCCCCTGAGGTCCCTGACAAAAGTTTTACAGGGACCTTCTTTTGTAGCTACCTCACAAATGTATCATATCTGTATTACTACCTACTGTGATCTGATTTGAATACAAGGGCTTTATGCAACCTCCCGCTAGAATTTTTTAATGCAGAATCTGCAAAGAGACACTATATAACAGTTAATGCTGTTAGAATCATTATAGCTACTAGATGGTACTTTAAATCTGTCCCACTCCAATCTTGGAAGAGGTTTGCAATCCAATCTGTCCATGATGTGTCACCAATATCTTGTACCTTGGTCATTTTTAAAGTGATGTCCTTTATGTTCTCAAAGGTACTATTAGCCATTACCTCCAGTAACCTGGTTAATTTACACAATTTTTAAATAGCTTTATCAACTCCCTATGCAGGAAATATACCTGCTGCAGTGATTAGCCCATTACCTAGATCTGTAGCTTTTAGAGTCCTTAAATCCAAGTTCTGATTTATGTGTGATGTATTGAAAACCTACACAGTATCTTGAAAGTCAGTGTTCCAAGTCTTTTTTATTTCTGTGGTTTCTGAAACTTTTTGAGCATCCCAGACCTCACAAAATACACAATAACACCAGAGTGAGCCCTACACTCCATTGTCCCAAGTCACTGCTGAGGTATTGGAAAGGCCTCTCTAAATTTTTAACATCCTTTGCTGTGTACCTTGTACAGTTAGGTCTTTCAGTCCCCCTCCCCTTTCCCATCTCTGTGCAAGGATGGATGACTCCTGTCGAAAAGTATGCATTTTAAATAAAAACACAGTGTCAGAATATTTACTAATCCATAGTTGGTAATGCATTTTGTGTCACAAACTGCAAATTACAAAAAGCAGTATCATTTTCTTGAATTTACATTTGTATTTTTAACAATCTTTAATTGGTCAATATGCAGAATTTTAAAATACCTGTTTCTGTAATTTTTATCACTTCTCTTGATTTGATATACCTGTGGCCATACCTGTTTGACTTAAATGTATGGTCCTTTCCAGTTTGAAGTAAAACAGCCCCCAAACACAAATTGCTTCAGCATGACCTTTTGACCTTGTTTTAACTGTACAATGTCAGTTGGGTCTCCTAACATCCTGTACGTGTTGCCTGCATGGAATAGATTCATGTTTTTGATGGATTCCGATAAAGTCTGTAACCAGCCCTGGGGATGCGTTACAGTGAAATAAGAAGGCTGTGATTTTAAATTTTAATGGCATTTTTCTTCCTGTCATTAACTCAAAAGGTGAGATTCCTGATTTGCCATTGGATGTTACCCTTATTTCCAGCAAAATAGCTGGCAAATGAATAACCCAATTAGGCCCCTTCTCTATACAAGCTTTAGTAAGTCTCTCCTTAATGGTTCTATTCATTTCTACCATTCCATTAGACTGTGTGGAATATGGAACATGAAATCTCTGCTGTATCTCTAACAAGTGGTTACACATTTTTTATAACCTGGTTGTGAATTGAGTACTGCTGTCAGATTCAATGATCTGGAGCCACCACCAGTGCGAAAAACTATTATATTTCATGATGCAGATGCTGTAGTTATTTCTGTCATGTCCTTAGTGGGAATAGCCTCCACCCACTTGGTAAAAGTATCTACTGCTACAAACAAATATCAGTACACCTCTTTTGCTGGGGAAGTGGTCCTGCAAAATCTATCTGTATACAGTACCATGCTCCCTCTGAAACTGGCACTCTTTGCAACTGAAGTTTCTTTAATGTAGGGTTTGTCTACAGGCACATTATGCATTCCTCTTGTATTTTTTTACATGGTGTTTTTAGCTGAGGATTTTAAAACTTGTGCTTTATGATAGACCAAACTTTCTGGAAGCCTAAATAGTCCAGTAACTGATGGTTGTACTTGATTAGCTGTTTAGCCAGTAAAAGTACCCCTGCTCTGTTTGGTACATATGCAGCTTTAATCCAGGAACTGAACTGGCAACTTTACATTGTGCTATTTGATCAGCATCCCCCTGCATTACTTGGATCTTTGCCAAATCTGCCTCAGTCATTGAGCTCCCTTGGCTCACCTCTGTACTTTGTTCTCCTCCCAATGCTCTGGATATAGACACGCGCGCACACACACACACACACACACACACACACACACACACACACACACACACACACACAAATGTTCAGTGTCGAAGATATGAAGGAAGTGGCAGTGATTTAAATTGTCAGCCAGAGAAAAAAAGCCTTATTAAGAAGAAGGAGAGGTGAAGTAAGACAAAGATGGTGCATTATTACTAAACTGGTGAAAAAGGGGCTAACATAATCACAGGAAGATATGAGGAACCATCTCTCCAGCAACTGTGAGTGAGAATGGGTTCATATTGGTTGATCTTGTGTCTTCCTAAGCAATGAAATTGATGTCTTCTCCTTTCTTATCTTATTGCTTCAGAGACATTTCATTGTGAGAGGGAATATCAAGTGTTAATGGAAGACCTCAGAAAACCCTTTGAGTAATGGGCAGCATTTAGGGTTAATAGTGGCACAGCTGGTGGTATTCTTAGTAAAGGGCACTTACCCAATAACAACATTCAAAGGTACTCTCATCTTTCCTATTCATGGACAGTGAACTTGTTTATTTTTTTTTTTTTTAACTGAGCTGGACTTAGTGTTTAATTTAGGGTATTATCATAAGGTGTTCTATATTAATGGTTAATGAGTGTGTGCTTATTGTATGGAATATAAGAAATTAAATTATTAAAGAGGAATCATGTAATTGTCTTCAACTGAATGTTATAAATCACTGTGTTCTGGTTCTAATTTTATTTTATAGTAACTTGTGAATGTTTAATGTTTATATATTGGTTCATGTTGTCACTACAAGGGTTAGTGGTAGTAGACTGAACAATTTAAATCTGTTTGAAGAATGTGAGTGCAACGGGGGGACTACAGCCAGCATACCTCTCAACTGTCCAGATTTTTGCAGAATGTCCATATTTTTGCCTCAAATGTTTGGTCTATTCCTTGTAAAATGTGTGGTTTTCTGGCAAATCACAGGGATGACCTGAGAGTTGGTCACCAAATAATGACATGCATTTGAGTTTCAGACTTCAAATCCTTCAGAAAATGTATGTTAACACAAATCATATTACTCTAGCAACTTTCTAAGTTTATAAGAGCAATATTTAAAATCTGTCCCTATTCTTGGGCCTTTGTCCCTCCATTTCATCAGGCTTTGTCCATATTTCTTGCACTAAGAGGTTGAGAAGTATGATACAGCAGAATTTACTAGGTTAGACATTTTTTAGTTTGAATGGGATGTGCTAATGTTTTGGCTTTAACAGATTTTATATAATATACATACAGTTGAAAAAGTAATATAGGTCAGATGAACAATAATATCTTGGGAAAACAATGTTCTTTGGCAGAGAGATTTCAAGGTGTTGAGAGGTTTTAATAGTACCTTACAAAAGGCAGTTAAAATAATAAGGGTGTTTTTTCAGGAATGTAAGGGTCACTTTTAAGGATAAGGACTATGCTGATAGACATACAAAGGCGTGGTTGGGAACAAGATGGCTGCATTGAAATCTATAAAAGAATGTAAAGATAGGAGAATAGGATGTGTTTACCTGTGGAGTTTTTTAAGGTAGCAAATGAGACTATAAGAATGCTTAACAATATGTATCTGAGCATGCAGAGATTTTTTTAATCAATGACTGAATCTAAAGTGATAGTATTGTCAGAGGGCAAGGAGGTCTCAAAGGACCCTATAAATATAAGGATGATTTAATTATGCAATGTAGAAGCTAAAGTATTTGCCAAGGTGTTATCAACCAGACTAGGAAAGTGATGGCCAAGGTAATAGTGGAAGCACTAGACAGGGTTTATAAAGACTGGCATAACACCATGCAGATCACTGTAGACATGTTATTCAGTTTTATATCTCGGGGAAGGGAAGACAGTATAATTTTGAATTATATATAGATATAGTTTTGCACAAACAGTTGGAGGCACCTCTTCCAATCATTAAGGCAAGTAGTTGGGCAGGAAGTTACAAGGGCCCTATATAAAAAGTCATGGGTCAGAATTATGGTGAAATGTCAGATAATGTCAGGCAGAGGTACATGGCAAGGGGATCTGCTGTCACCAAGTTTATTCTTCATTGTGATGGAGGCACTGGGAATTGGGATACACAGATATCTGGATACAGAGAGTAGAAGAAGGGAGCAGAGCATTCTTCATATGTTTGTAGATGACTGCGTGATTATGTTACAGGATATAAGGTGCATGTTGCTGGATATTTTCCAGAAGTTTGGGGAAGTTTTGGGGCTGCAGTGCCATCTGACAAAATGGTTGATTATGATTGAAGGGGAGGATGTCTTGGAGTTGGAACTTCCATGTTCTAAGTATTTGGACATTAAAGTATATCCACTTAAGAAGAGAATCAAGGAAAAGAGTTAGAAGAGACTGGTGTAGGTATGCTGGGCAGATGGTTAGGGAAAGCTAGCATGCTGCACAGTGGGAGAATACAGTGCTGCACAGTGGGAGAATACAGTGCTGCACAGTGGGAGAATACAGTGCTGGACAGTGGGAGAATACACTGCTGCACAGTGGGAGAATACAGTGCTGCACAGTGGGAGAATACAGTGCTGCACAGTGGGAGAATACAGTGCTGCACAGTGGGAGAATACAGTGCTGCACAGTGGGAGAATACAGTGTGGATCTTTCCTCTAGTTTTGCACCTTATGATTCATGTGGGAATTAGTCTTCAAGATATAAAGCTTGTAGAATTGTAAAAAAATGACAGATTTATATGGAAGGGGATAGAGGAAGGATTAGTAAGTGTAGGTAAAGGATGAACAAAAACCTAGGATATTGGGAGATGCTGCATTTTACACAATATGCTATGGAAGTTAATGTGGTACAGAGGATGAAGGACATGGAAGGTAACAGGCTGACAAGAGTGGGATGGGAGGAATTTAGGGAGCCTAATTTGGGCGGATAGAGTAGAATATTGATAAGGAGGTTTAAAAAGGTTATGAGGAGGGCTGAGGCTCAATGATTATGGCAAGCATTGCATTGCAAGTGCCATAGCAGCTGGTATATTTAAGACTTTGAAAGATAAGATGAAGAGTTTAGCAAAGAAGGTATTCAGTATGTTGAGGACTTGAAAGGCTAACCAAATAAAGACAGAGTTCTAAATTCCTGTGTCTCTAGAGAGAAGTAAAGACTAAGATGAGGTGACTGTATGGTTTTCAGGACAATTTTAAAACAACTGGTAAATAGTAGGAGGCTAGGAATGAGTGAAGAATAAATATTTGGAAAGATTTACTTTAATGAAAAGTTTCAAGTAAAGCAAGACAGAATACGGGGCACTTTACAGAGATTTAGGTGAAAGGGAAGCAAAGGAAGAGATTACAAAACTACACGATGGGGGGACTAAGGAAATTAGGGTGAGTAAACCAAAGATGAAGTATAAATTGAAGGTTAGCAGGTGGCTGAAAAAAAGGAAGTAGGACTGAACTTGCAAAATAGGTTGCTGCACTGCTGATGGAAAACACTGAGGACATTTAAGGATGAAGGTGATGGGAGAGTGAAGTTTGTTAGAACTGTGCAGTAAGGAATATGGCTAACATGGATGTGCTGGTATTGTGATGAGTTAAGAAAATTATGGGATGAGATGAGTTTGTGGATTGGGATGTATGAGAAGGAAGTAGATGAAAGTTACTGGCTAAAGGAGAAAAAGTGAATGTACAGTTAAAATGGGCTGGACAATAAGCACAATAGCAAATGAATGGAAAGAATTAGATTTGGAGCTAATCAATAAAGAAGAGTTAAGAAATTATTAAGAAAATTAACTTGGGACTGACTAGGGCAAAGTGAGGATTAAGTGTGGAGGAGAGAAAAGGGTAAGGATAAAGAGGGGAGGTTAGGATTGAGTTCAGAGGGCACAGCACAAATAATGATGGCTATAGTGCTGCTCTGAATAGACACTTAGGATGATACATGGAAGTACAAAAGAAAGGAGTGATTAGGATGTACTTGGCACATCACCACTATGGGACACAGGGAGAAGATGGAGGGTAAGAAGCCAGAGAGCTGGGAGTACTGTGTGTTTATTTTTGCCTAGCAGGATTTGGTGAGAGGAGATGAGATCTTAGTATATGTTAAGACTAAAGGATAGCTACGGATGTACAAGTTCACATCGGTTGCATGAGAAGATTTGTAAGATCAAGAGGGATATTAGGATTATGTAGGAGTGAGGAGTGATATCTACAGGGAACGGATTATTTGCAGGCTGTTTGTCTTTTCGGCTTTTCCCAGTTAGGGGTTGCCACAGTGGAACTCCGGTCCGCTAATGATTGGCAGTAGATTTTTTTTTATGGTGCCGAGTTGCAAGCCCGACGGCCAACCTTCAGCAAAGGCATGTCCATTTACGCATGTCTTTCAGAGGCAACTCGACAGCAGGGAGGACATGCAGACTCCACACAGAAGGCACTCCAGCCGAGAATCGAACAGGAGAACCTCTTGCTGTGAGGTAACAAAGCTACCGAATGCTAAATGTTAGGGGAAGGCTGGTATAGGTGGTATTCTGGCTTGGAAGGGGTAGATGTGAGTGCATTTTAGGTGAAATTATTAGCAGAGGGGACTTGAAGGGTATAAAAGGTTGTGATAACAGTTTAGGAGCAGTTTAGGTAGTGAAAAGTACAATAACACCATAAAGTGCTCTGGAGGTGCAATTGAAGGGGCTACCCTAAATTTTCCCATATTTAACAGTGTGTTTATAGATGTAGTTTAGGCATGCTGACTTGAATTCATTGGGATATCACTATTAATACAATTTGTAAATATGTTTATGTGGATTATGCATGGAATGATATATATATATATATATATATATATATATATATATATATATATATATATACATATATATACATATATATATATATATATATATATATATATATATATATATATATATATATATATATATATATATATATATATATATATATATATATATATATATATATATATATATATATATATATATATATATGTATTCTTCTCCCTTTGGCTGCTCCCATTACGGGTCACCATAATGGATCATTGGTCCGCAGAATGAGTGGCAGTAGAGTTCTATGGTGTCGAGTTGCCACACCCATGCCCAAACGTCCTCCGAAGGCACACACACATGCACACACTCACAGCTAGGGCCAATTTAGGATGTCCAATCTACACACACACACTTCTATATACATATATATATATATATATATATATATATATATATATATAAATAATAGGGATGCGCTATTTGGATTATATTAAATAAAATTAATTTAAAGATAAAAAAGATGTTTGCAAAATATGAACAGCAAATATGCTGTTTAGAGTAATGTTTATTACAAAATGAGTTGCACTTAAAATTTGATGACCTACAATTATATGAAAATGGGCAGAAACTGCCAGACATCTGTTTTTCCCATTTTGTAAACCATGCATTTATAAATAACTCTTAAATAAGCATGCAGTGTGAGGTTAGAATTTATTCAGTGCATATGCCACAGAATTATCACTGGTTTCATGGCTCAAAAGAAATGGATCTATCGGGAATGTCAGGATGTTAGGAAGTTCTGGAAAGGTGATGTGAGCAAGTGCATGAAGTCTGTTCAGCTATCCCAGAGAAAAGATATGGTCAAACTTACTGTACATCTACCACCTGAGAGAGACCTGGTTTAAAAGCATCACCAGCAGGTGCTGAGGATAACGCTTAGGCCTGCTTGAAAATATAGTATCATTATAGCTGGATTTTGTATGTACTTAGAAACATACTCCTCAACCTCATAGTGCAAGAAATCTTGACAAAGTCAAAAATAATGGGGGGACAAAGACCCAAAAATAGGGACAGATTTTATTTATTGCTCTTATAAACTTAGAAAGTTGCTAGAATAAGACGAAGATGCATTATGAAGTCGGAAACTCAAATGTATGTCAGTATTTAATTTCTCACTGATTTGTCAGAAAAATCTAATTTTATGAGGACCAGACCAAAAATATGAAGCAAAAATATGGCTATTCTGTGAAAATCTGGACAGTTGAGAGGTATGCTTGGAAGCAAATTCACACACACACACACACACACACACACACACACACACACACACACACACACACACACACGCACACGCACACGCACACGCCCATGCACATGCACACACACACACGCAAACACCCACACGCGCACATGCACACGCACACCTACACACACCTTTGGATTTCTGCTAGGTGTTAGAAGTTTATTTCTACTAAAAAACAATTTGGGAATTAGTTTAAAATCTGTTTACAAATGATCAAAACTGTGATCTGTTAATAACAGCTTGTAAGCTGTCAATTTTGTTAAAGTTTTAAAATCCCCTGTACGTTGGAACCTTGGAAAAGTGCCCCTTTGCCTCAGCATTCCTATGTCACTGTTGTAAAGAGTAATGGTTTATAGCTCTGGAGAGAGTGCAGAGAATGTCTACGATGTATTATGAAAATTGTTTACTGTGTGCAGATTGCATCTGTCACTTTAATACTTTAAGTTAAGTTATGGTCATGCTGTATTATATTACTTGTTTATTATGGAGTTTTCCCCCAAGGCCTCCACTGAAAGTAGACTTCAATCAGTTGGACATTGTTGGTAATATAAACATAAGTAAGAATAAAAGCATGGGAAGTATAAGCATTTGTACCCAAGCAGGTACTGAGTAGTAGTTAATGATAACTGTACAAAGCAAAGTCTATCCTCTCAGGCCTGAATAGAGGTATCATTATACATCTGATGAGTGCTGCTACACTATTATTAGGAAATAGTGCATTCACTTGGAAGATTTTTCCCCATCCCCCATCTTGTGATACAAGAATATTCACTATGTATTACATGGTATAGTCATTGTCCCCATTTGGATGTGAATCCCTGCTGTTTTTTTTTTTTCTCTTTCTTGTAAGCCTGTTCCTTTTACTAAATGTTTTGGCTCAGTCTTGCTTGGATCATATTAATATGAGTTACAACTGCTTAAATATGATATCTTGATTTGGCACTTGCTTGTGTTTCACTGCTATCGTCAAAGTAGAGGAAGGCCATAAGAACTGATATTATAGAGAGTTGTGTGTGGTCTGAGGTTCCTGCACCTTGTAGTGTGAGAGTATATAAAGGTTTGGCAATTCTTATCATTGAACACCCTTTTTTGAGGTGCATTGACTTAAAAGTGGGAATAATGAAGTAAGGAGGTGTAGGGGGCTGCTTTTTGTTGCTTTTCACATTAGCTCATAAAATGACAAGCTTGAGTATGTGCATTATGCGAACATGTGCTGTCAAGATGTTATTTGCAAACTAATGTGACTGAGCAGTTGTGATTCAAGGTTTGATTAATTAAGTAGATATAGTGGATCCAACTTTTAGCTGCTTATTTAAATTTCCTTTTACGTTTCTCATATGTTTTCATATACATATTTACATATTAAACAATGAAAAATTATGTAAAAAAGAAAGGCTTTACTTTATATTTGCTGTAGTAACACTGGAGAAATGTATGCTTGGCTTGCTAATATATATTCTGACCTGATCAGGTAATTTTTATTAGGTGGTGTAGGGAAAGCTATGGAATGAATCCTGCCATATTTGCTATTATGTTCTGATCTTTCCAGTTTCTTAAGTACTTTCTGATCCTGTTTCCTCAGATGGAATAGGACTCTTATCTACTTAATTCATACATTGATTCGATCTAATATATGGATTCAGATGCATATTCAGCAAGATGGAAAGCAGTTGATGGTCTGCAATGACTTGCAATTTTGCAATTCCCAGGTTCCACCTTTTACTTTAGGAATGTATTATCAATCTCTGCAAAGAAACTACTATACCAAATAGACACAAAAAGTGTAACCCTGGCCTAGCATTACTGCATCCTGCTTGTCCATAGTTGGCCAATCTCATTAAAGGCCAGCCTTTATCTTATATTTTTAATATATTATCATGAGGTTTGTTCTACCAATTTCAGACATTTCTTAATAATTCTATTCCCAAAAATCTTGATGCCAAAGGCAGTACAAGACCACATACCTATGGAAAACCTGTGACAAACAGCTAAGCTCAAGAAAAAATAGTATATGCGCCCAAGTTTCTGAACATTTAGTGGGACTTCTCCTTCGCAGCCCACAGAGATTTTGAAGGAGCTATAAATGGTTACTGCCATTTGTAGGGTAAAAGAAAAGAACTATACCAATATGGGAGGAAGGTTAGTGAACCAGAGTAATCATCACTTACTTGAAAAGAGCTTCTGATAATCCAACCATTCAGTACTTCTTTCAAACATCAGAAATATCAAATTAAGGGGTGGAGATGTCATGTAGTTGAGCAAGTATCTTAGCAAAAGAAAATTTAGAATTACTTATGTTTTCTATATCTCCAGCATTGATGTCTTCACTGTGGATGCCTCCAGTGATAAATTCTGGGGCCTACACCATTTCCATTCTTATATATAAATTGAATAAAGCCCTCCCTGAGCTCAGTATTCTTATATGCAGCTTTGACAATGTGAGGTATTGCCAGCTATGCCAGGAGAAGTAGGGTTGTGGATGTGTAACATATGCCAGCATAGGAAGCTGGAGGTTTGTAAAGATTTATATGTCATTTGTATATCAAACTGATTTGTACAAGTGCGTGTGTTGAAAATGTATTTGTAAAGCTGCTTGTGTTAAACATGCACCAACAGTGGGTCCTGCTGGACAGAAAAAAGAAATACACCTGTATGCCAGAATTTATTATAACTGTTGAAATTAATATTGTAACGGAGGATACTGGAAGAGAACAGGTTAATCTCAGTCCAGCTAACTTTGAAATATAGTCTGAAATTGAATTATCCGGTAGGCCATAAAGATTGTATCTTACAGTTCTGATTGCAGCCAGAGATTAAATATCTGTAAAAACAAGGACTAGGAATCCTGCTGTATTATACTTAGCAGTGAGGTAATTACTACTTTGGAAGGGTGAAAGTGTTGAAATGGTTTTATAGAGTCCAGGTGCAATAACACACCTTAGCAAAGCTGTGTGTATGGTAACATATATGTGAAATTCTGGTTCAGTTACTAGTAAAGGGGGGTAGTATGGGAACCAGAAGTCAGATGACCAGATGCATATGATGTCATTCTGTAATCCAGCACTGAAATGATGTTTTAATACTAGATGACACAGAAGTCTCAGAGCAGTCTATTTTTGAAACCTGTCATAGAAGGATCAGTCACCCATTCATCTTGCCTTGCTTTAGTAAGTTACCAGGGAATAATAATTCCTTAGATCAGTCAGGAAAATATGGTGAGATTAGTTAAGAACTGTTTTTCTGTATCTGTGTGAATTTATTCATCTGTGTTATTTTAATATTTCCTGTGATTGAAACTGTGGTGCTTATTGTAAACAGATATTTAGTATTTTCCTATTCTTTTATTATTTATTCTTAAGTGTATATTTAAACTTTTCATTGTGGCTGGTCTTTTTGAGAATGTTTTAAACTTTGAGAGTATTTATTTTTGTTTGGTGACACTGAAGTCTTACTGCATGGGTCAGACACTATCATTTGTATTACTATTAATTTCAGTCAGTATAATTGGGTACCCTTGTAAAAGCCTTAGAGTAGCTGCTTTGGAATGTCCTGGTGGCTGCATCTACCTTATAATCTGGGCAGAGGGGCATAGCTAGGAAATCTGTGCCAGCCTTTCCCAGGTGTGTATGTGTGTGCGTGTGTGTGCATGTGTGTGCGTTTGTGTGTGTGTGTGTGTGTGTGTGTGTGTGTGTGTGTGTGTGTGTGTGTGTGAGAGAGAGAGAGAGAATCAAATGAAAGAGTGTGTGTGTCAGGTACTTGGAGAAGGGGCACAGAACACTGGTTTCACAAAGAGGGTTGTGGAGGACTTGGCTTGAGACACTTAGTTGAGGACTCAACTCTATAGCTATGCCAGTGGGGAGGATTATTGGGGGCCTGGGGAGAGAGAGTGGGAAACCCAGACCCTGGACTGAATGTGTTCCCTGTGTGCTCTTAAGGGAAATTGTGCTAGGTGCAGAGAAATACTGTGTGTTCTAAGTGAATGTCCCTCACAGGTGTCAGTGGTGAGGATTCAGGCTCCTCAGTTACTGACCCAGAGGGGAATGTCACATATTGGTGAGCACTGGTGTGGATATTAATTGAACTTCTGTAGCCTGTAAGCAGTTGTCACTAGAGGTGTGTGTACCCTCAGCAAACATAAGGTAAACAAACAGAGTTTCATTTTCACAAAAGTTTTATTTATTTTTTGTTAGTTTAGTTTAATCAGGGAAAGAAGGCAAATATGTCAGCAGAGGATTGTGGCAATTAAAATAAATTATTTCAGCCTTAGTCACAGCTCAGACCAGCAACCAGGAGGATAACCTGTCTGGTGATGGGAATTTATAGCTCTCAGAAACAGGACAGTTTGCTTTTTCCTCAGAGGACTTTAAAATCCATCTGGAGTTAAAGAGTCTTGAACTGGAGGCCAAATGTTTGGAGTTAGAATCAGAGGAGAGACTGCAGCAGGCAAAACAGATGGAATTAGAACCAGTAGAGACTGTGGCATTTGGTAACTGAAGAAAATGAGAGTACGATGTTTGGAGGACAAAAAAAAATGAGAAAGAGTGACAACATGAGAGGGAGATGCTGCGTCTTTGACTGGAACATGGAGGTAATGGGGAAGGGAGAACCTGAACCCCAGAAGCAATGAAGGTCAGTAGATTTCTTCCACAGTTTACAGAGGGTAATAATTTTTGATAATTTTATTCATATATTTGAAAGAGTATATAAACAGTATAATGTTGACCAAGTGCTCTGGGAATGGTTCCTGACCCTCTTACTCTATGGTAAAGCTGTAACTGCTGTTTCTAAATTGTCTGACATTGATTGTTTAAACTATGATAAAGTAAATCAATGTTTACTAGAATGCTTTAAGTTAACACCTAAAATGTACAGAAAAAAAGTTTCAGTAGCATAGATGCAAGGCAGATGAAAGTGTATGGGATTATATTGCTGAGTAAAGCACTTATTTTCATATGTGGGTGAGTGGGTGTCAGGTCACCATTTTTAAAAGGCTGGTAGACCTTTTTGAGAGGGAAAAAGCCCTTAGCACTTTGCCTCAGGACATGAGAATCTGGTTGGCAGACCAGGAGTGTAACTCTACAGATGAACTGGGAAAAAAGAGGGTCTCTACTTAGCAAGCAGGGCATCACTGCATAAGAAGGGAATACCCAGTACTGCACATGGATAAAAGGGAACCCATGGTGGGCAGTGTGATGACCCACCACTGCCAATCAGTAATCAAAGAGCCTCAATCCTTACCACTGGCAAAAGTGGGGGATGTTCACTGAGAGGATAACAGGTACACACACAGTATTTTCAGATGCAGCTGTCTGCATCAAGTGCAATTTCCCTTAAGAGCACACAGAGACCACATTCAGTCCGGGGCTGGTTTCTCCCTCTTCCTTCAGATCCCCAATAAGACTCTCCACTGGCACAGCTATAGAGTTCAGATCTCAACTGAGTGACCAAGCTAAGACCTCCAGCACCCCCTCTGTCAAACCAGTGCCTGGTGTCCCTGCACAAGTAGTTGACACACACACACTCTTTCAGGTGTGATTTACACACACACACACACACACACACACACACACACACACACACACACACACACACACACACACACACACACACACACCTGGGAAAGGTTGGCACAGGTTTACTAGCCATGCCCTTTCTGCCCAGACTATAAGGTAGTTTTCACAGCCACCAGTCACTCCTGCCAGGTACCTTAAGGCCCTTAACAAAGGGTGTTTAATCTTACTGTGTAATATTAGTATTAACACAAATGGTAGTTTGACCAAAAGCAAAGCTGTTAGGAGTAGCTCACACTGTGTCACCAAATAAATATATATATATATATAAGTACTCTCAAAATTAAATACCTCTACACAGATCAGCCACAAACAAAAGGTTTAAATATATTTAATAATAAATAATAAAAGAACAAGCCAATGTTAAATATATATTCACGATGACATCAAAGTTCAAAATCACATAAAATATATAAAATAACATTGCAGTATATGCTCACACAAATAAAGGAAAATGGCTAAAGTAACTTCACTATATTCCTGCCTGTATCTAAGATAATTACTACACCCTAAAAACTTACTAATAGAGCAAGGCAGATGTGGTGAATGGTTGTTATTTTTGCTATTGTCAGGTCCAAGACAGAATGCAGAATGTTCTGTCTCACTAACAGACTTCTCAAAATAACATCTAAAATATTACTGCTGGGATAGCTAGCAGAATTACATCACTTCTTGTCATCTGACTTCTAGTTCCCAGACAAAACCCCCATTGCTGAAGCTGGCAGTATTTAGCATCTCCCTGTAAAAATACTCTTGAAAGGGATTTTGCTCAAATATTTGGTAGATGCTGGAAGTCATAAAACAATTACATTCCTTCATGCTTCCAAAGCACCAATGAATTCACCCTAAAGACAATACAGAATGAAACATCTTTTTAGTTTTAGCACTCAAATCTGTTTCTTTGAGCTCAGCACTTGTTCAGAACTCATTGTAAGCACTAAATAAGCTACAAATTACTACAGCACTCAACTTTCCTCACTTGTCTAGAGGAAAACAGTTTTTAGTACTTAATAAATAAGCACCTATCCAGGCATGGCTAAAGGTCAGCTCCCGGTGTTTTCTCCTGTCTACCTGATTAATCTGGGCCTCTTGGGACAGTGCAGCAATTGCCTCATGTACACAGACAGCCCTCTCCTCCTACCACCCAACACCATGACCTGTGAGAGATGCACTTATATAGCCAAACTGGAAGCAAAGCTCTCTTCACCGAAGACTGGACTAGACAGTCAAGAGGAGAAAGTAAACACTTGCACCGCACGACACTCATCACATAGTCCCTCAAAACCTACACCACCAAAACAAACACACAGAAGCACAAAACACACACCTACATTCGTGGAGGCTCTCAGTAAAAATCTGCCCAAACAACCGAGATCTCCAAAGCAGAAATGCAAGCAACCTCCACCCCCCAACACAACCCAAATGACACATAGCCCACATACTCAGTGTGCCACTCAACTACAGCCCATAAGGCATAATGTACCCAACACTCTAGTCATAGGTGACTCTATAGTCAGGCACACCGATGTTCCACTCACCAGATTAAACAAGGAGAAAGTTACTGTCAGCTGCCTGTCGGGTGCCAGGATCCGAAACATAATGCACACACTCAGGTCACTCTACAACAAGTACAAATATGACTCTGTAATTGTCCATGTTGGTGTGAATGACCTGAGATTTACCTGTCTGGACTCCATGAAAAGAGACATGGAGGAGCTCTTTGATCTTGTAGCCCAGGAAGGTATGACCGTAGTCCTGAGTAGCATCCTGCCATCACCCAGAATGATACCACAGTACAATGACAAAATGATTGACTTCAACAATTGGCTAAGCTTCTGGTGTCATTCTAAGGGAATCCAGTATCTGTCTGCCTGGGATGACATGATCGACAGACCACGCTGCTTTGCCAGAGATGGCCTGCACCTGTCACTCTTGGGATTCCGGATATTGGCAAAGGCTCTTGCAACCCCTATAGTACCTTTTTTTAGGCAAGGTTCAAATGACAAATTCACCACCGTAACAGGTACAAGCAAGCAAAATATGAGGGTAATGCTACTCAATGCTAGAAGTCTAAACCTCAAAATGCACTCACTCGAGGCACTCCTTAAAATGGAGAACATCGACATCTGTGCAGTGACAGAGACCTGGTTCAAAGCTCCAGAGAGCACCCCTGCATTACCAGGCTATAATTCATACCACACCTTTCGGCCACCAAACCCAGACCAAAACACTAAAGGTGGAGCCATGTCCATATTCATTAAGGATATCCACACCTCCAAGCTAGTTGCTCAGCATAGTGCAGCTGAGATTATCCAAGTTCAACTAACTCTGAGCAAAACCACAATCCAGATTGTAGCTTGCTACAGAACCCTCACCATGCCCCAGGATTCCCACTCCTCTTTTCTTGATACACTGAAAAATATTAAGGTACAATCCAACACCCTAATAATGGGTGATTTCAACTACCCCACCATTAATGGGAAACTACTCGTGTACCAACTCTTTTGCTCAACGTTTCTGGAATTCATCAATTACAATGCCTTGGATCAACTTATCCACACCCCCACCAGGGGCAGCAATATCCTAGACCTGGTCATCACCAGCATGGGCGACCGGTATTCCACACCAAAGGTCAGCTCCTCGTTGGTCAGATCAGACCACATGCTAATCACCCTAGACATCCACATCCCCCCTCCCACCCCCATTAGGAAAACAACTGTAAAATATTTCTCCAAAGCCAACTTCACACTTCTTAAGACAGAAGTGGCAAACTTCACGACACCCATGCAGATGGACAATGGAGGTACGACTGCTGAATCCTACACAAATGCACTTTATAAGCACTTACACGAGTACATGGATTGTGCTGTCCCTAACAGAACCAAGAAGCTATCCTCCAAAAAATGAAGCCAATCTGGTGGTCCCCTGCCATAAACAAACTCTACAACAGAAGAAAGAAACTGTTGCAAAAAAGAGTAAAATCCCATGACTGGAGGAACTCCCTGGTCAGCCTCAGTAAGAAGCTGAGATCCCTCATAAAATCCTCCAAAGCTAGTTATGAAAACAAAATCGCCACTGATTCTAAAGACAACCACAAAGCATTCTATAGCTATGTCAAGAATCTCAATGGCAACACTCAGATCTGCTCTGAGCTACAATGCAATGACACTAAATATACAGAACCAACTGATATTGCCAACATCCTGGCAGATAGGTTCAGTGCTAACTTTACCCCCCTCTCATCCCTTAAAGGGCCCATCTTTATACTGGAAGAATGCAAAGTTTCTGTAATCACGGCTGCACAGGGAAAAACCTCACTCTCCAAAGCCAAGAACACAACATCCATGGGATCTGGCAACATCCCAGGCTGCCTTCTACATGAACTACAGAATGAACTGGCACCCCACCTAAGTACCATGTTCAATCATAGCCTCACCTCAGGTTTTGTGCCCATTGAATGGAGCACTGCGACGGTTATCCCACTCCACAAAGGGGGGGGGGCCATAAGAGACCCCGGGAACTATCGCCCCATTAGCCTGACAAGCCTGGTCTGCAAGGCCATGGAATGTATCATCATGGAACTCATAAACAAAGACAATGGAGATCTCCAAAATGTGGACCCCACACAGTTCGGGTTTGTAAAAGGCAGATCATGTCTCCTAAACCTGATAGACTTCTTTGAAGCAGTCACCAAAGCCATAGATGAGGGTAAGGTGGTTCACACAGCCTATCTAGATCTCACCAAGGTGTTCAGCACCATTCCCCACTCTGGAATTATAGATAAACTCACTAAACTAGGTATAAATCCCTATGTCACAAGATGGGTTGCCAACTGGCTTACTGACAGAACCCACACTATGAAAGTAGCAGACTCCAAATCAGACTTCAGACAAGTGACAAGTGGAGTACCACAGGGTTCAGTCCGGGGTCCTCTCCTGTTTGGTATCTACTTCCCCTGAAGTACAGGCTAACACAGAAGGTCTTTGGCTAACTAAATTTGCAGATGACTGCAAACTAGGACCCATAATCAAAACTCCTAATGATGTGGACATCCTACAAAAGGGTCTCACTGAGACAGATGCCTGGTGTCAAAGCCATGGTCTCAAGCTCAATGCCAAAAAGTGCATTGTCACCCCCTTTGGTAAAAACTCTGTACTAATGAAGTACCACATAGGCGGAAGTCTACTTAACACCAAAAGTGTGATAAGAGACCTTGGGACACAGGTGGACAGTAGTCTCTCCTTTGATAATCACATCGCCACAGTGGTCAGGAAATCCTTCTACATGGCACACCTCATCACAAAAGGTTTCTCATCCAGACAAAAAAGAGGTCATTGTTCCCCTCTACTTATCACTCATTAGACCCATTATAGAGTACAATGCCCCTTTTGGTATGTACCTCACAAGACATCTACAACAACTGGAAAGGTCGCAGAAATACCTCACAAAGAGGATTACTGGCCTCACACAGATGCCCTATGCAGACCGACTCAAAAAACTCCAGCTTTACTCCGTCGCATATCGCCTACTCAGAGGCGATCTCTGCCTAACATACAAAGCTATGTCAAACCCAGAGCTGTTGGACCTGCTCCACTTAAAGAAATCCCAATCCCTCCAAGCTACATGCTCTAGGGACCTAAACCTTCTCACCACAATAAATAGAACATGCTGGAGGGATAGACTCCTGTTCCAGAGACTTCCCATACTCTGGATTAGACTACCTATCTATGTCAAACAGAGTTCCTCATTAGCACTCTTCAAGAAAAATCTTGATGATTGGATGGGTAATAAGAAATTCACCCCGGGGATCACTTCTGTGGGTCTGCTTGACAGGGGCACAGGAAAATATTTTTGTATAGGCCCTAGGGCCAATAGCCTAGTACCTACCTATGAACCTATGAACAACACAACACCTTTCTGCCAACTGCAAATTAGAATTCAAGCTGAGTTGAATAATCCACAATCAGTTTATTCCAGAAGTAAAAACAGTAAAAAATTGGTCAAGCGCTTTCATCCAGGAAACCCTGGACTTCATCAGAACCAATAAAACAAAATTAAAACACTCCATTTAAATACAATAGAACAACCAATGAAAAACATTACATAGTAATTATGAATTTAAAAACACAGGAACAATATACGTTTACATAAAGCTATGTAACATTTATTAATTAAATAAAAAGTTATATTAATTAATTCATAATACTAGGGCTCTGTACTTTAAAAATGGCATAATAGAAATATCTTCATTGATACCAGTGGTATGGGTAGCATTTAACCTTATTTGCCATTTCATTTCTGCTCTCTCAAGTGCGTTAGCCCAACCACCCCCCCCCAGGGTTCATCACAACAATTTCTAAAATCCCAAATGAAAACCGTGAACAACCCACACTACTATCCGAGTGTCTAAATAAGGCATTGTTGGTATTTTTTTGTCTAATGGCATACATATGTTCATGTATTCTCCTACAGAGAGTCCTTTCTTTTTTTCCTATATAAAAGTTAAAACAGTCCTGACATACTGCCAAATAGACAAAACCCTTTGCTCCACAATTACCCACGATTGTCCTCACATACCAAATTCGCCAATATGCAAAATTGATTATTTTAAAATATATTTACAATAACCGCAGTGCCCACAGCAAGTGGTACTATTGTCTAAAACACTTTTTACCATGGTAGGGTGTTCAAACAAAAATTTTAAATTTGCGTTAGTTTTAAACACAAAACTAGGATTATTCCCCATAATTGACTGAAGTTCTTTATTGGTCCTAAACAATCCGCAATCAGTTTATTCCAGAAGTAAAAACAGTAAATAAGTGGTCAAGCGCTTTCACTAAATTCTAAATAGTCGTTGGAAAACATGGGTTTCCTGTATGTTGAGTAAGAGAATTCTTTCAACATAATATCTTTACTAATAGTCACATCCAAATAATTAATTTCCTCGTTGTTATGCATGGAAGTAAATTTAAAATAATCACAGATTTTGTTAATGTAGTCACAAAACTGTTTACCATATTCATCATCCTTCCATAAAATAAAGATATCTTCCAAAAACCTCAAGTACATGGACCATTTATGTTGAAATTCAGTACAAAACACATTCTTTTCCCAACTATACATAACTAAGTTGGCAAATAAAGGGGCGCAACTTGAACCCATAGCAACCCCTTGATTTTGTTTAAAATATTCCCCTTCAAAACATATACCGGAGTCCATATACAGGAAATCCATGTTTTCCAACAACTATTTAGAATTTAGCAGTAGTCACCCCTACTTTATGAAAAAAAGTATTGTTAAAAGCCAGTTCATTAGAGTGGCTAGAATGTGTTCATCTTTTAACAGTGTCATTAGAGAGATGGATGTGTTGAATAACTTTTTCAAAGATAGAGGTTATCCTGAAAATTTGGTTTTAGAAGTGTATAATCTGGTGAAAGAAAACTGGGGTGTTAGGTATATTCCCCTATTAGGGAACTCCATTGATACCCATAGAGAAACAACTACCCATGATGAATTTGAGAATAGTATGGTTATGGTTGTCACAGTAAAAAAAGTTAAGGACATTTTGTGTAAGAATTGGATTTTGTTTAGGACCAATAAAGAACTTCAGTCAGTTATGGGGAGTAATCCTAGTTTTGTGTTTAAAACTAACTCAAATTTAAAATTTTTGTTTGAACACCCTACCATGGTAAAAAGTGTTTTAGACAATGGTACCACTTGCTGTGGACACTGCAATTATTGTAAATATGTTTTAAAAGCATCAATTTTGCATATTAGTGAATTTGGTATAAAAGTGAGGACAATAGTGGGTAATTGTAGAACAAAGGATTGTGTCTATTTGGCAGTATGTCAGGACTGTTTTAACTTTTATATAGGAAAAACAGAAAGGACTCTCTGTAGAATATATGAACATATGTATGCCATTAGACAAAAAAATACCAACAATGCCTTATTTAGACAATTGGATAGTAGTGTGGGCTGTTTACAGTTTTCATTTGGGATTTTAGAAATTGTTGTGATGAACCCCAGGGCGGGGGGTGATTGGGCTAACGCACTTGAGAGAGAGCAGAAATGAAATGAAATGGCAAATAAGGTTAAATGCTACTCACACCCCTGGTAACAATGAACATATTTCTATTATGCCATTTTTAAAGTATAGAGCCCTAGTAGTATGAATTAATTAATAAACTTTTTGTTTATTTAATAAATGTTACATAGTTTTATGTAAATGTATATTGTTCCTGTGTTTTTAAATTCATAATTAATATGTATTACACCCAATGTTTTTCATTGGTTGTTCTATTATATTTAAATGGAGTGTTTTAATTGTTTTATTGGGTCTGATGAAGTCCAGGGTTTCCTTGATGAAAGCGCTTGACCAATTTTTTACTGTTTTTACTTCTGGAATAAACTGATTGTGGATTATTCAACTCAGCTTGCATTCTAATTTGCACCAAAGCAGTTTGGCAGGAAGGTGTTGTGTTGTTCCTGGCACTGTATTCGCCTTTTCACATCTTTATGACCTAGTCTATAAAGTAATTTAATTTCAGGTATTTTTCTAAAGTTTGCTGGACTGAAGTTAACCTTCTGTATTCTTATTTTGACTGTTAAAATATATACATTTAAACTGTTACAATAGTGCATGTACATTTCTGTTTTCTTCCAGTAGGTACACTGTGGATACATTTTAAGCACCAGCACTTTACAAATACCTTTTCAACACAAATATCTGTACAAAGCAGTTTGATATACACATGACATACAGTTCTAATACATCTGTAATACAAGCATCTTATATAGATCAGTTTGATATTTACAAATAACATGTAATTATTTACAAAATTCCAGTTAGCTGTGCTAGCAGTACCTCCTTTCGTCACACTTCTTCACCCCTTTGAAGACTCAAGTTAGTTTTTCAAGTGACCCTTGAGAAACATTGCTTGAGATGGATGAGCCTATCTGGGACTACATTACCCCATTCCCTATCTTGAGAGCCCATCTACATTGGCATTGCTAACCCCGCTGCAGTGCTGTACTGTCATATCATATGCCTGCAATGCAAGGCTCCAACATAGTAACTTAGGATTTTGCTGGCTGGCTTGCTGTAGCCATAGATCCCCCTCAGACTCCTCCTGCCTTCTACTGCAAATACCTAGCACCATGGTCTCCCTATCATTGTGAGGTTTCATCATGTTAACATGGTACAATTTGTGCCCCTGCCTCCTGTCTAGCTGCTCTACTAGGTAGTTAACATCACTGACCTTCCTTACCACTTTGAAGGGTCCCTGCCAAGCTGCCTGCAGCTTGTTGTGTCTGACAGGAATGAGAACCATAACCTGTTGGCATACAGTATACGCTCTAGCTTGAGCATTCCTGTCATACAAGACCTTTTTCTGCTGTTGGGCTTCTGCCAGGTTCCCCTGGGCCAAGTCCATGCATTCTCTGAGCCTTGGCCTGAGGTTCAGAACATATGCCACAACAGACTCTTTGTGGGATTCACACTCACCCTCCCTCTCATTGCGAATCAGATCTAAAGGCCCCCTCATCCTATGCCCATACAGCAAGTCAAAGGGTGAAAAATCTATGGATTCCTGGGGCACCTCTCTGTAAGCAAACAACAGGTGGGGCAAATATTTGTCCCACTTTCTCTTAAACTGGTCTACAAATGCCCATAAAATGGTATTCAGTGTAGAGTTTAACCTTTCCACCAGAACATTAGTCTGGAGGTGGTAGGGGTGGTCTTTAGGTGCTTCACCCCACAGCACTCCCACAGACAAGCCATCAGGTCTGACATGAAATTGGCACCTCTGTCAGTCAGTATTTCCTTTGGGAAACCTACTCTGCTGAAACTGTCTAACAAAACATTTGCCATCTTTTCTGTCTCAACGGTGGACAGAGTCACCACCTCATGGTATCTGGTAGCATAATCTACTACCACTAGGATATACGTCTTCCCTGTGGAGCTTGGGGTACTCAGAGGCCCCACAATATTTATAGCTACCTTCTGAAATGGCTCCTTAATCACAAGCAGAAAGCATCAAAGGAGCCTTGACCTTGTCTCCTGCCTTGCCTACCTTTTGGCACTGCTCACAGGCCCTGCAGTACCCTGTTGCATCCCTGGAAATCCCAGGCCAATAAATGTTTTGCATAATGCATCTCTTGGTACACTTTATGCCTGTATGACCTACAAAGGGAATGTCATGGGCTATAGCTAGAGGTGCCAGACAGTAGGCTCTGGGCAATACCAACTGCTGTATTCTCTTACCCTCTATCCCTCCTTCAGGGGTCCACTCTCTATACAGTAACCCTTTGTTCCAGCATACAGATTCCACTTTTCCTTGAGAATCAAGTGCCTCCCTAGCTACCTCCCTCAAGCCTTGTAATGTAGGGTCTGAGAGCTGAGCCTGTCTCAACTCTTTCTCTTTGACCCTTCCCAGCTCCCCTTCCACAGGAAGTCTGGTATCCTCTGACAGAGGTGACTCACTGTCAGCCTGGGTACAATTACTCACCTCTGCACTTGCAGTCACTCTGTTCAAGCAAACATCAGTACCCACCAGCATCTGTGGCTCACCTTCAGTCTCACTGCTACAGGGTAGCTCCCTCCCTGAAATAATCACCTCACCAGTCCTGGCTTCAAGTGTGTGGTATGTCTGGGATCCTCCCAGGCTACCAGGCCCACTTGCCTGTTTCCAAGGCTGACTGCATGTCACTGCATGCACACAAGGTACTGCATTATCAAAACCATTCCCTATCAGGAGATCTGCAGGGATATCCTCAAACACACCTACTTGCTTGCTTGCTTCCTTTTGAACTCTAGCCAAAGAAATTTGGAATGGGGTCCCTCCTAAAGCTCTGACTGGAGTAGGCTGCCAAAGCAAGTAGTGCTCCTCTTTAACCATTGCAGGCTTCACAATGGTTAGGTCAGAGTCTGTGTATCTCTTAGCAGTAGTCTGTTTTCCATCTACTAAGATAGGATATAACCTCTTGTATTAGTTTGGTACCCTTGTTGTCTCCAGACAACTTACCACTGGCATTCTGTCATTCCCACTTACTGGTTCCCCTACATTTTGTTCCCCACCTTGCCTCATGGACATCTATATGCTACATGGCCCCACTGGTTACATTTAAAACATTTAACCATTGATCCTGGTTGTGTACATGAACTAATGGCTTCTCTTGCTACTGGCAGACTCTGTTGGGGTGGTTTAGGCTGCCCACCTTGGGTTCCCTTATACCCATGTGCAGCACTGGATATCCCTTTCCTGTGCAGGGATGCCCTGCTTGTTAGGAATAGGTCTCCCTTTTCCCCAACTCATCTGTAGTGTTGTATTTTCTATCTGCCAACCATATTCTGATGTCCTCAGGCAAAGTGCTAAAAAAATATATACCTTTCCTGTAACTAGTGCAGTCCAGATTCAGATTTGCTGTATCCAGGACTGTATGTAAGCTTCTGAGCCTCCCAGGCTTTCTGTGTTGGAGGGAAGCCTTCTAGCTTATCAGTGGGAGTGGTAAGCACTAGGTAACCTATCTACCACATAAGGAGTGGGTCTGGCCAAGAAATTGTAGTTACTGGCTGTTTGGGCAGTTTTTCCATCTCTCGCAACTTTCTGATTTAAAAGCCCACATTTGCACTTGTTTCCCCCCTTTCCTGTAACTAGTTTAGTCCAGATACAGATTTTTAGTTTTAGCACTTGAATTTGCTTATTCATGATCAGCACTTGTTCAGAACTTGTAAGCACTAAATAACCTACTAATTACTACAGCACTCAACCTTCCTCATCACCTAGAGGAAAACAGTTTTGGTACTTACTTTCCTCACTTATCTAGAAGAAAATAGTTTTTTATTCAGGCGTGTCCAATGGTCAGCTCCCAGTGTTCTCTCCTGTCTATCTGATGAATCTGGGCATCTTGGGGCAATGTAGAAATTGCCTCATGTACACAGGCAACCCTCTCCTCCTACCATACAATACTACAACCTGTGAGAGATGCACTTATCTAGCCAAACTGGAGGTAAAGCTCTCTCCAATCAAGACTGAACTTGACAGTCAAGCGGAGAAGGTAAAGACTTGCATCACACCACACTCATCACATAGTCTCACTAAATCTACACCAACAAAATCCACACATAGAAACACAAAAACATTCGCGGAGGCTCTCAATAATAATCTGCTCAAGCAACAGAGACCTCCAAAGCAGAAATGCAAGCAACCTCCACCCTCCAACACAACCCAAATGACACATAGCCCACAGACTCAGTGTGCCACGCAACCACAGCCAATAAGGCAAAACAACGTACCCAACACACTAGTCATAGGTGATTCTATAGTCAGGCACACTGATGCCCCACTCACCAGGCTAAACAAGGAGAAGGTTACTGTCAGCTGCCTGTCAGGTGCCAGAATCCGCCAAATAACCCTCGCACTCAGGTTACTCCACAACAAGTACAATTATGACTCTGTCATTGTCCATATTGGTGTGAACGACCTGAGATGTACCTCCCTGGACTACATGAAAAGAGACATGGAAGAGCTCTCCGATCTTGTAGCCCAGGCAGGTATGACCCTAGCCCTGAGTAGCATTCTGCCATCACCCAGAATGATGCCGCAGTACAAGGACAAAATGATTGACTTCAACAATTGGCCAAGCTTCTGGTGTCATTATAAGGGGATCCAGTATCTGTCTGCCTGGGACAACATGGTCGACAGACCATGATGCTTTGCCAGAGATGGCCTGCACCTGTCACCCCTGGGATTCCGGATACTGGCTAAGGTTCTTGCCGGCCCTATAGTGCCTTTTTTAGGCAAGGTTCAAATGACAAATTTACCACTGTAACAGGAACAGGCAAGCAAAAACTGAGGGAGATGCTACTCAATGCTAGAAGTCTAAATCTCAAAATGCACTCACTCGAGGCACTCTTTAAAATGGAGAACATTGATATCTGTGCAGTGACTGAGACCTGGTTCAAGGCTCCGGAGAGCACCCCTGCACTACCAGGCTATAACTCATACCACACTTTTCGGCCATGTAACCTGGACCGGAACACCAAAGGCGGAGGTGTGTCCATATTCATTAAGGATATCCACTCCTCCTGGCTAGCTGCTCAGCATAATGCAGCCGAGGTTATCCAAGTGCAACTAACTCTGGGCAATACTGCAATCCAAATTGTAGCTTGCTACAGATCACCCACCATGCCCCAGGATTCCCACTCCTCTTTTCTTGATGTACTGGAAAACATTAGGGTTCAACCAAACACCCTAATAATGGGCGATTTCAACTACCCCACCATTAACTTGGAAAACTACTCATGTACCAACTCCTTCACTCAACACTTTCTGGAATTCATAAACTCCAATGCCGTGGATCAACTTATCCACACCCCTACCAGGGGCAACAATATCCTAGATCTAGTCATTACCAACATGAGTGACTGGTGTTCCACACCTGAAGTCAACGTCTCATTGGTCTGATCCGACCATAAGCTAATTACCCTAGATATCCACATCCTGCCCCCATTAAGGAAACCATGGTAAAAAATTTCTCCAAAGCCAACTTCATGCTTCTTAAGACAGAAGTGGTGAACTTCATGCCACCCATGCAGATGGACAATACAGTTACGACTACTGAATCCTATACAATTGCACTTTATAAGCACTTACATGAGTGCATGGATCATGCTATCCCAAACAGAACCAAGATGCTATCCTCCAAAAAAAGGAAGCCAATCTGGTGGTCCCCTGCCATAAACAAACTGTACAGCAGAAGGAAGAAACTGTTGCAAAAGTGAGTAAAATCCCACGCGTGGAGGAGCTCCCTGGTCAGTCTCAGTAAGAAGCTGCGATCCCTGATAAAATCCTCCAAAGCTAGTTACGAAAACAAAATCACCACTGATTCTAAAGACAACCACAAAGCATTCTACAGCTATGTCAAGAATCTCAATGGCAACATTCAGATCTGCTCTGAGTTACAGCACAATGGCACTAAATATACAAACCCAACTGATATTGCCAACATCCTGGCAGATAGGTTCAGTGCTAACTTTACCCCCCTCTCAGCCCCTAAAGAGCCCATCTCTATACCGGAAGAATGCAAAGTTCCTGTAATCAGGGCTGCACAGGTAAAAAACACACTCTCCAAAGCCAAGAACACAGCATCCATGGGACCAGACAACATCCTAGGCTGCATTCTACATGAACTACAGAACAAACTGGCACTCCACCTAAGTACTATGTTCAATCATAGCCTCACCTCAGGCTTTGTGCCTGCTGAATGGTGCACAGCAACGGTTATCCCACTCCACAAGAGGGGAGCCACCACAGACCCCAGGAACTACTGCCCCATTAGCCTGACGAGCCTGGTCTGCAAGGCCATGGAATGTATCATCATGGAACTTATAAACAAAGACATTGGTAGTCCCCAAACTCTGGACCCCACCCAGTTCGGGTTTGTAAGAAGCAGATCATGTCTCCTAAACCTGACAGACTTCTTTGAAGCAGTCACCAAAGCCGTAGACAATGGTAAGGTGGTTCACACAGCCTATCTAGATCTTGCCAAGGCTTTTGACACCATCCCCCACTCTGGAATTATAGATAAACTCACTAAACTAGGTATAAATCCCTATGTCACAAGATGGGTTGCCAACTGGCTCACTGACAGAACCCACACTGTGAAAGTAGCAGACTCCAAATCCGACTTCAGACCAGTGACAAGTGGAGTACCACAGGGTTAATCCTGGGTCCTGTCCTGTTTGGTATGTACTTTTCTGAAGTACAGGCTAACACAGAAGGTCTTTGGCTAATGAAGTGCGCAGATGACTGCAAACTAGGAGCCATAATCAAAACTCCTAATGATGTGGACATCCTACAAAAGGGCCTCACTGAGACCGATGCCTTGTGTCAAAGCCATGGCCTCAAGCTCAATGCCAAAAAGTGCATTGTCATCCCCTTTGGTAAAAACTCTGTACCCATGAACTACAACATAGGCGGTAGTATACTTAACACCGAAAGTGTGATAAGAGACCTTGGGACACAGGTGGACAGTAGTCTCTCCTTTGATAATCACATTGCCACAGCAGTCAGGAAATCCTTCGACGTGGCACACCTCATCACAAAAGGTTTCTCATCCAGAAAAAAAGAAGTCATTGTTCCCCTCTACTCATCACTCATTAGACCCATTGTAGAGTACAACGCCCCTTTTGGTATGTACCTCACAAGACATCTACAACAACTGGAAAGGCCACTGAAATACCACACAAAGAGGATTACTGGCCTCAAAGAGATGCCCTATGTAGACTGTCTCAAAAAACTCCAGCTTTACTCCGTTGCATATCCCCTACTCAAAGGTGATCTCTGCCTAACATACAAAGCTATGTCAAACCCAGAGCTGTTGGACATGCTCCACTTAAAGAATTCCCAGTCCCTCCAAGCTACACACTCTAGGGTCCTTAACCTTGTCACCACAATAAACAGATCATGCTGGAGGGATAGATTCCTATCCTAGAGACTTCCCATACTCTGGAATAAACTACCTATCTATATCAAACAAAGCTCCTCATTAGCACTCTTCAAGAAGAATCTTGATGATTGGATGGGAAATAGGAAATTCTCCCCGGGGATTACCTCCGTGGCTCTGCTCAACAGTGGCACAGGAAAATAATTTTCTTGGGTGGCAAAAGTCAGGGTACCTTTTTGGCTTGGCTTGTATAGGCCCCAGGGCTGATAGCCTAGTACCTACCTATGAACCTATGAACCTATGTTCCCTCACCAAAAGGTCTGCAGCTCTTCAAAAGTGGTGACCTGACACCTACTTACTCACCTACTAAAATAAGTACTTAACTCAGAAATACAATCACACACACTTTCATCTCTATTGCATCTATGCTCACAAAACATTTTTCTATAAGCTTCAGTTGTTAGCTTAAAGTACTCTAATAAACAAATTTTAACTGTATTAAAATTTAAGCAATTGGCATCAGAGAATTTAGAACCAGCAGTTACAGCTTTGCCATGGAGTAAGGGGATCAGGAACTGTGCCCAGACCCCCTGGTCAGCATTATACTGTTTACATACCCTTGCTATGAATAAAACTGTCAAAATTATCATCCTCTTAAATTTGGGAAGAAATTTACTGACCTCTACTACTTCTGGGGTTTGGTTATTCCCTTCCCCATTACCTCCATGACCCTGGAAAAGAGTCAGCATCTCCTTTTCATGTTGCCTCTGCCTCTCATTTTCTTCAGCTTCCAGGCATCTCGGTCTCTCTGCTGATCCTAATTCCATCTGTTTCTCCTTTCCTTCAGCCTCCAAATGCCACAGTCTCTCTGCTGATTCTTCTTCCAAATGTTTGGCCTCCAGTTCAAGTCTCTTTAACACCAGATGGATTTTAAGTCCTCTGAGGCAAAGCTGAACTATCCATTTTCTGAGAGTTGTACATCCCTGAGGCCAGTCTGGTTGTCTTCCTGGTTGCTGGTCTGTGATGCAGCTGTGGTTAAGATTAAAATAATTTCTCCTTTAGTCAGGTTGGCATGCCCCAGTCCTTTGACTTGGCACATCTCAGCCAACTGGTTCCTTGTCAGCTAGCCATAATCCTCTGCTTACATCCTTGCCTGCTCTCCCTGACTAAGTTAACAAAAAAAAAAAAATAAAACTTTTGTGATATGAAACTTTGAATGTGTACCATTTGGCTGCTTGAGAGTACAAACATCTTCTTTACTGATGACTGTTTACAGGCTACAGGAGTTCAATATCCACACCACTGAGTCCTAATATGTGATGTGGTGATCCCACCACTACCACCAATTAATATGTGATGTGGATATTCCACCACTGCCACCAATTAATATGTGATGATCCATGGCTGCTAATCTTGAATCAATGACCTCATTCATTCCCATATAGGGGGAGTGGTGACCATAGGATGCTATCATCCAGGCAGTCATTTGGGATTTTTGCTATGCCCTAACTCCCCAGTCCCCATAGATGTTGGTAGGACAGTCTTCAATACTGGCCATACATGCACACTACTTTGCATGTCCAGTTCCAGCTACAGAGTACTGTTTGTTGACCCTGTCCATCATGCCACAATGGCTCCAGCATAGTTAAGTACTGTAACTACATGTGACATCAGATAGTTGGCACTACAGTACTAAAGCTAGCTTCCTCTCTCCCTCCCTGCTAGGATGTGTCAGGCAGCATCAGTCATTAACTCCGCACCTCCTGCGCCCCACAGGTACCAAGTTACTAATCAAAGTTGGGCCATCTAAGTCATGAAGTTATCCCTGTATGCCAGAGAGCCAGCAGACTCCAAGATAATTTTAACAGTCTTATAAATGTTGCCTTCATCAATTGTAATGATACTTTATCTACCATGATAAGCATTAGTGATACTGACCACTAAATGTGTAAGACTACATCTAAAAATGTCTAGGTCAGAGAACAGTAGCGGGACTTTGTTTTGTACACTGAATAGTTGTAGGATAACTTAACACGTTAAACTGTAGACTGAAGAATCTCAGTGGTATGCATTATTATCTCATCTGCATGAATATAAATCAAACGAATAGGTAGTTCCATTCACAAATTAGGAGTTCCACTTCAGTAAGAATATTGTCCGTATAATCAGTGGAATCTTGGGTTAATTGTCACTGTGCAGTCTGACATGTCTTTTTTGAATATGTCAGACTTAAAACTAATACCCATCTCCGTACTCTGAAGCATTAATGTTCTGATGTTTCACTATAACAATCAATGCCATCTGCTGTAATTTTCTAACCTACATCTTGAAAGATAAGTGCTAACAACATTCTGTTTGCGGAGAGTCAGGTAAGTCTAACTCTTTAAGCTATAAGGTGCATTAATCCCACACAGACATCTCCTGCTACTCTAGCAGCTGTGGACTCTTCTTCTGCTTATCCTGTGACTTACTGCTGTCATTTCCCAAATGCACCTCTATTCCCTAGGGGTTAATTCAGCAAAGATGAGAGAAGAGAAACTAAACATTTTCCATTTTAGGAATAGGCCTGCTTAACAGCTGAGAGGTCAACTTAGGCAGGAAAGACTACAAAGTCACCTACTGACAGTCCCAAAACATATGCTTTTAACCCACAACTTGTGCCCCACCATGCACGCAGTCCTCTGAACCTCAATATTATAACCCGAAACTAAGTACAGGGGCTCAGCACACATTATGAACATGCAACAGCATGTTCTCCTGCAACCAGAGGAATCTCTTAATTTGCCTACGACCAATAGTACTTCTGCTACTGAGTCAGTATGTTATTGTGCTAAACAAAAGATAAAAAATAAAATAAAAAAAACACAGAAGTGAAAAACACCAACTGCAGAAGGATAAAATCCAAAAATATTTAATACTCCAGTGCCTCAGCTAACAAGCCTTTCACAGAGTTCAGAGAAGTTTTTCACTTCTGTGGTTTTTAATATGTTATTGTGCCCCTTGCCTCTTAATGTAGTTCTGATACTAACCCTAGTCTCCTAAGCATCCCCTTTAATCACATCCCCATATATCTGAGATACTATTACTTCCTGTGAAGAAAAATTAGCAAAAATACTTCCAAACAGAGATAGACTGTTTCTATCCCATCTTCCTTCCCTGTCTTCCACACCACCTGTCTTTTCCTGGTTCATATAGGTGGGACATTGCACAGACAGGTTGAAACAAACTATTCCAATCACCTTCAATACTTAAGTGCTGTCTGACAGACTTGCAGGGTATGCCAGTTTCCAGTGACAGCGAGGAAACTCTTGGAATGCCAGATCAGACCTATGTGTGAAAAAGATTTTAGGATACCTACATCTAATCTTTTTCTCACAGGGTTAGTCCCTAGAAATGCATTAAACATATGACATGGGAAATAGCTTTCAGTTTATTTGCTCAAGAATTAGTTCACTTAAAAAGTTAATTAAAAACAGATCCTGCATCAATGTGGATTTTTTGAACATTTGAAAGTATGAATATCAAATTATCAAATGTGTAGCATTATTGATTGACTGATTGACTGCAATCCTCAGTGAATCACCAGAAAATCAACAATTTTATGATAAACACTGCAGAAATATGAGACAAAATCAGGGATGTTCTGCAAAACTAAGGACAGTTGAGAGGTACAATGCAGGGTGACACCCTACATGTAGACCAAAATTGAGCAAGCCCTATCACCTTTTACTAAGGAGGTGAAAAAGGTATGCTTTCTCACCTTCTTTAAATTCTCATTCCACATATAAACTATGCCTGACGTTTGGATCTTTTTATATATTTTGTACTAGTATAATGCTCACAGAGAGAAAAATTAATACATTTCCAATCAGGGATATATGAATATAATGTATATACCACTACGTTTCGTGACGTATTAAGGATTTTGTTTTCACAATAAGAACAAAAAAGCTATCATTACATGTAAACATAGAAGACCAAGAGGGTCCATATTATAAGACCGCAAGTGCATATGTGCGACTACATAAAAGTCGACATATAATGCACAAAACCTAAAAATAGCTAACGACTAAAAAAAATAATTTAACACCATAAACAGGTGGGTGGCTTCACACCTCCCAACATGGGGGGGCTCTGCCCCCCTCACCCCCCTAACTAAATATACCAACTCCGAGATTGCACTATAGGGAAGGAAAGGGCAACTCCGTGAAGCTGGCCAACTATCTCCTTGCCCTGTGACATATTTATTGAAGTGCTTAAATGCGATTCGATGAATATGTGTAGCTGTTTCCGTATTCACTCAGAAGCATTTTTGTGCTTCTAATATAGACCCGACCAAGATATCTCTCCAGTTTGCTGCACCTGAATGAGTGCTTCTATTGGTAAGGTGTAAGGTGTCTGTATGACAATAGCACCGATTTATGCCTGATAAGTAGTTACTTTACGCCTTGGAACTTTTTGAATCACTCTGGATGTCCAAGAAGCTGGTTGGTAGTACATTCCATAAAAAAAGTTTTGGGTATTATTTGAATGCATTAATTTAACTTTTCAATGACAGATACAGATATTTTGCCGTATGAATCAAAACTCAGAAGGCATTTTACAGGGGTTTGTAACCCACTTCTACAGTTTTGATGGGGAATGATTCAACACAATTTCTAAATACTGTATTGTTAACATTTTAGGCACCATGGAAAAGGCAGAGGCATTTACTGCTTCTAGACTTCTCAAGAAGAATTACTGAATGAAACCCCAGTACTGGCTACATTAAAATTTAACCCTGCTAGTACTACCTTATTGGTCTTTGATACCTATCTACTTAATTTAACTACATAATTCAGCAGTCATTACACCACTATCAGTGTTCTGCCCTCACCTCCACTCACTGATACTTTTTTGATGCTCACCTCTGCTGGGGGTCTGTACCCACTCCGTTCGCCCTTCGGGCTCACTCCGCTCCCCTATCCTACCACCAAATCCCACCCACCCACACTACGCCTGAACTTATACTTCTCCTTAGTCACCTGACATACTTCCTGATCCAATCATCTGTCTTAGCTAATTCTCAGTACCTCCTACTCTAACCCCACACCCATACTAGAAATTACACACCACAACCCCATCTCCACCTCACAGCAACAAACACTACTTAAACATTTCCAAAATAAACTACAATGCAAGTCCTACTACCCTTGCTTCTACTAGCCCTCACCTCCTTTTTCTACATTACAGCCATACAAACTAGCTTACCCCTAGACAGAACCTCATTCCATCCAGCACATACTGGAAAACATACCAACTCCCACATAAACTTTACAGTCTGTCCAACACTGTCTAACACTAGTATTATGCTACACACTTCTAACATCCACCTATCTACAACTATCAATAAGAAAGCAATATATAGATCCCTCTCAAACCTTACCTATGCTATCAAATACATATTCAAACTCAGTAAAAGACTCCTTATCGCTGGTGACATATACCCAAACCCAGGGCCCAATTTCACTGACCTCCCCAATAGACCTCAATCTGATCTGCTAATAATTAATATCAATATAAGAAGTATTTCCAATAAACTACAAGATCTACATGCTTTTATTACTCATTACTCCCCTGACATTCTAACCATTACCGAGTCCTGGCTGAAACCACATATCCCTAGCGATGAAATTCTACCACCAGATTACAACATCTTAAGGCTAGATAGAAAAAATAGAAAATGTAGTGGAGTCGCAATTCTATTCAAAAATGAAATAAACCTCCAGCCATTTCATACTCCTTTGCCAACATTTCAAAATGCCAAAACCAAAGGCTCTATCCGACCAATAAACAATGATAAAAAAATTAATATCCTTTGCTGCTACATTCCTCCTGGAAATAACTCTCCAGCTATAGAAGAAATCCTTCAATGGCTGAATCAAAACTCCCCTCAAGAAACAATTTTATTAGGAGACCTCAATACTGATTGGCAAGCCTGCAACTCTAACAACCCCACTAACAATATTAACCTCTATGGTTTCACACAACTAATTCAAGAACCCACCAGAACAGACAAAAAAACCCATAAACAAACCATTATTGATTGGACACTAGTAAATAGCCCCAAACATCAATATCAGACTGGATGCTTACCTGATGTTCTCAGTGACCATCTCCTCATTTTCCGCCTAAGGAAATGAACCAAGACTCCTAAACCCATAATCTATAGACACATCAGGGATGATTGTAACCTAACCTCAGACAACCTAAACAACATTCTACAGCAATGTAACTGGCAGCCTCTAAGAACCTTATACTTAGATCAGACAGTAGACTACTTTAATAATATATTTATCTCATTTCTAAATTCCATTGCACCAATAAGAAAGATAAAAGCCAAAGCAAACTATGTTCCATGGTTAAGTAGGGACACAAGAGCCCTATTAAAAACCAGAGACAAGGCCTGGGAGCAATGGAAACAAGAAAACTCCGATCATACCAAGCAAAAGTGTAAACAACTTAGGAATCTAGCCAAAAACAAACCAAACTAAACAAACAAAACTACTTCCTAGGTATCCAAAA
This sequence comes from Protopterus annectens, assembly GCF_019279795.1. Lineage (NCBI taxonomy): Eukaryota > Metazoa > Chordata > Ceratodontiformes > Protopteridae > Protopterus > Protopterus annectens. The sequence goes on along the minus strand of NC_056733.1, from coordinate 1,762,288,186 downwards.
CAAATACTCAAAAAATCCCCCAAATTTTGGCATAGTAGCAACTCCCTACTAAAACCTGGAACAATTGCTACCACCACCCCCACCTCCCGCTATACTAACAGCAAAGATATAGCTTCCCAGCTTAACTGTCATTTCATAATCTCAGTCCAAATCCTGTCAAACCAACAAACAAACACTAATACTCACCAGCCTCAACTGCTGGGAACACTTCTAGCAACTCTACCAACCAGCCATCCTTCTCTCTCTCACCTGTCCCTACATCTAAAATTAGAAACCTCCTCCTCAAACTAAAACCTACCACACTAGCAGCAGATGGTATACCTGCTAACTTCCTAAAAATAGCAGCTGACTCCCTATCGTATCCAGTATCAAGCCTAATAAACAGGTCCATTCAGGAAGCTTATGTGCCACAACTATGGAAAACATCCTACATTATACCTCTTCACAAAGGTGGTAAATCTTACAACTTTTCCATCTATCGGCCTATAGCTATTCTTTCCCCCTTATCTAAGCTCCTGGAGAAATGCATACACTCAGAAGTTATGCAATTCCTAAATTCAAACAATCTTCTCTAATAGGTTCATAGGTAGGTACTAGGCTATCGGCCCAAGAGCCTACGTAAGCCTAGCCAACAAGGTTCCCTGGCTTACGCCACCCAGGAAAGTTATTTTCCTGTGCCACTGTCGAGCAGAGACACAGAAGTGATCCCCGGGGTGTATTTCCTATTTCCCATCCACTCATCAAGATTTGTCTTAAAGAGTGCTAATGAAGAACTTTGCTTGACATAGATGGGTAGCCTGTTCCAGAGTATGGGAAGACTCTGGGACAGGAATCTATCCCTCCAGCATGTCCTGTTTATTGTGGTGACAAGGTTTAGGTTCCTAGAGCATGTAAATCCAAAAAGGCAAACAAACTGTCGAAACACAAAAAGAACCAAGGGATAGCTTTTCACCAAGCACGTACAAAAATCGTATGTTATTGTATACCAAATACGATATCCCAATGTAAATGAAGCAACAGTTAGTCGAAACTGTAACGTTAGAACTTTTATTACGCACAAGCACTTTCGGAGAGATTAGTATCTCTCCTTCTTCAGACAGAAATAAAACATCCACTTGCTACAGCTTCCCCATTAAATAGGGTGTCAATTATTCAATTAACAAACTGCCATTTCAATCAAAATGAATACCTTAACAATTTGCTTGAATGTTAAAAACACTAAAAGCCATTGTTTAAAAACAAATCAACAATATTACCCCATTTTTATTATTTAAAAATACTGCTCTTAATAGCCCCATCATTTATACTAAATTCACAACTCTTTTATTTACAAACATTAATGGATGTTATTATACTATGCAATATACAAATAAAAAACAAATAATAAATGAAAAATAAAAAATAATCAAAAGATATTAAATAAAACCATAAAGTACTCTTTAAAGTAGAAACACATTGGGTTTATGCTATTGTGATGAGAATGATACCTAATCAGTTTCCGTTCCATAAACGGAATCATATCAAAAACGCCATAACTTTGTCAGCCAAACTACATGCCCATCCCTAGTTCAGCGACTACCACCACCATAAATTGTTACCACCCATAAGCCAACAAAAACTTTTCTAGCCATTTAAAGAAATGCGTGGGCATGATGTGTTCAAGCAGATTAAAAAACCTTGTTTGTCTTCCGTTTCGTTATATTTAAATTGAAAATAAAATTGAAACTATTATGTTCAACTAATGGTGTTAAAGAGTGTTTTTATTAAGAACCATTTACGCCCGCCCTGGACCGCAAACGGTACAAGCTGACATAAAAATTCCCAATTTAATGTTAACCATAGCCAGCGTGCTTGAAAATACTTATTTATTTTTTAAAAAGACTATTGCTATATGTTTCTGTGACAATACTCTCTTTACCATGTTATGCTATTTACAAAACAAGACCTTATCTCTTAAGGGTCAGAAGCTTCAAAATACAGGTAAGCGATATGGCTTCATTCAGGCCTGGATAAATGTGTGCGGCCGTCCTTAGTTGCCATAGCAACTCTTCTTTTTCTAATATTAGTTGCCATGGACCTGAATCAGCTTGCGCCTTAATTTGTTTTAAGACAGAGAAATTGAAAAAATGGTCATTGTTCTGGACAATATGGTAAGCTAATGCATTATTCATGTCCCTCTTAGAAATAGCATATAGATGTTCATACATTCTTTTGTGCAATGCCCTTTCAGTCTTTCCTATGTAGAAAGCAGGGCATCGCCCACAGGTTGCTACATAAACCACTGCCCTAGAGGAACAAGTAAAGTTGCCAGATAACCTATATTTTACATTATTTATTGTGACATAACTGCCTTCCTGTACGGATTTACATTGGTTGCAAAACCCGCATTTGGTCATACCCTTAACCTTATTAAAAATAGTATGTTTGTTCATCTCCAAAAGAGCCTTTAAATTAAAGCCTTTTCTGAAAGTTATATTAGGTGTTGCGCCTAACAGTTGGCGCAGGTTTGTGTCTTCCATTATGCTTACCCAATTTTTCTGTAGGATATTCCTTATGAAGTGATGATCTAAAGAAAATGTGCATAGAAACCTAACTCCCAAGTCTGGTTCATTATCTGTTCTATTATGGTTAACCCCAATGTCATGGTTGATTATATCATTCAACTCTTTTCTATTGAGGATGGGCTTAAAATGTCCAGATTCTCTTTTGAACCTTACTTCAGATGAAATATCTAAAATGAGTGCATCGGGATATCCCCTATTAGAAAACATCCTAGTCAGGTTGCTACATTCGTCCTGGAAATCTTCATCTTTGATGATCATGCGTGCCTCCCTCACCATCTGCCCTTTAACAACCGCTCTTTTTTGATGGAGAGGGTGGCAACTACCAAAGTGGAGGAAACCATTGGAGTAGGTGGGCTTTCTATAGATATTACTGATGAACCTAGCAGCATGGATATCTTTATTCAGCTTTATATCTAAAAAATTGATTTCAATGTCATTCACTTCGAATGTGAAATCCAAAAAATTAGTCATAGATTTAATGTTATCTATGAATGCGGTCACCATATCCGGGGAGCCTCTCCATAACATGAACATGTCGTCCTGGTACCTTGTGTACCAGGCGACATGCTCCTTAAAAAGGAGGTTTTTAAACAATAAGGTGTTTTCCCATTGGGCCATTACGCAGTTTGCAAAAGAACCCCCACAAGGTGAGCCCATTGCCACCCCAGAAGCTTGTCTGTATACCAAATTGTCAAACCTAAAAAAATTGTATTTTAACACCAATTCTAATAAAGTCTCAATTATGTAGATAGTGTCCTGTTCAACATGTCTTGACTCTAGGAACTCCCTAACCCAATTCAACCCTAACTGCTGTGGGATGACAGTATATAAATTTTTAACGTCCACAGTCAAGAAGCTTAAAGTAGGGTCAAATGGTATCCTGTAAATGTTTTCTAGGAACCCTCATGAGTCCTTGCAGATCTGAATCTCCTTTTCTATATGAGGTTTTAAAAGGCTGTCTACATACTTGGCACAGGCAACCAGAATAGACCCCCTGCCATCAACTATTGGTCTAAAAGGGGGGTCACTGATGGATTTATGAATTTTGGGGGCTCCGAAGAAGGTGGGCATTCTCGGTGCTATCATATTTAAGTAGGAATGGACTTCCATGTCGATAAACTCTTCCAAAAATAGATCCTCAAGTGTGGACCTAACCTTGTTATATGCTGTATTAACCTCACTGATGCTAGTTATTTCGTATGGGCCATTGTTCAAATGAGTAGTAAGTTTGTTGATATAATCAACTTGGTTCATAAAAATAAGCCCATTCCCCTTATCGGGTTTCATAACTCGAACCTTACAATCCTGTATTAATTTTATAAAATCACGTTCTTCAGATGTTATATTAAGGCTGTTTTTATTTTTGTTGTTAACTATGCTTCCAGCCAAAAATCTTAAATCTAGCTCACAGGATTTTTCGAAAGTTTTAAGGTTGTTAACTAGTGGAGGGTTAAACAGACTGGCTATTCTAAATGGCCTAATAAGTGCAGAATTTTTACCTAAAGTAGCCAACAAGTTTAACTTGCGAACATATAATTTCAGGTCCACAATTGTTTTAACCATATCCATGTGGGTATCAGGTACAAAGGACAGCCCTTTAGAAAAAAAGTCAGCCATAGCCATAGAAATATTGAGGGTGGTATAATTAAAGATCTTAAAATCCCCCTCATTACTGCTTACAATGACTGGCTGACTAAAATCCATCATCATTTGTTGTTCTGGTTCTGTTTGTTCCTCAATGTCATCCTGTTGTTGTTCGACCTCAGGTTCCTCTGTCGAGGGTTCTGGGCCAGTCCAAAACCCTGTTGATGCTCTGTCTGTGACTGTCCTGCCTTACTGGTAGATGCACCCTGCTTTCGCCCATTGTCATTCCCTTTATGAGTAGATACATGATGTAATTGTTGATCTTCATCTAAATCCACTTCTTCATCTTCATCATTAAGTGGGTCATTGTTATTGTGTCCTCCTTCCAAAAACGTGTCCAACTGGTACATGTTATTACTATTATTGCTCGCATTTTTCCTGTTTAAGTTAGGCCCAGCTCCCCTAACCTTTTTGTTTGGTTGACTAACCTGTGGTGGCTTTGGATAAGCCTTGTTATCAGCATATTGCTTTAAATCTCTCATAATTTTCTTTCTCTTATTATCACACAGTTTATTGATAGTGGCATCAATACTAGAGAACACCCGGGAATAGTCGTATTTGTAACGCAAGAAATCATAGTTGTTTTTAATTTCCTGCTCCAAACCAGCTAATTCATTTCTATATACATCCACCTGTTGTGCATAGTGGTCGATCAGCATACCTATATATTCAAAACTATGCTGGTCGAATAAAGTTAAAAGTTGTTTATGAAAATCCGAGCCTTCTTCTATGCCTATCGGGAACCTCCATTGCCTCAACCCTTTAGGCACAATTCTCTTATCCAAACAATCTGTTAAATAAGAGATTTCGAGCTGCAACTTTTTGCATCTAAATAATTTGTAGTCGAAATCTCCAATGAGCTCTGCAATGTTATTAGAGTTAGCATCTTCAGTATTATCTGCATTAACTGCCCCTGTTCCTATGTTACCAGGGGCTGAAAAAAAGTTTTTTCTATTTAGAAATAACGATACCGTAGGAACGGAATCGTTCAGAGCAGTAACAGTACCTTGTATTGCAGTATTCCCCGATGCTGGTATGTGCCCTTGTCCAGCAGGGATGTCACTCAAGTCCGATAAGGCTGTTGAAGCTGAACTAACAAGTTGCTGGCTTCTAGCTCTCAAACTAGGAACTGGTACATCTCCGTCGTTCCCAGGGTGAGCTTCTTCATTATGCCTCGCATGATGTCCATTAGCTCTTAAATTAAGAGCATTATCAAGTTTGTCCATTCGTTGAGTGAATGTGTCCATCCTACCCATTAAGACCTGAATGAGAGTTGTAAGGTCTCCGTCGGCTTTCGCCTCGACCCCGTTTGAATGGGTATCCAAACTGTTGCTCAAGTCATTTCCTTCCTGTGAGAAAAGTAAGCTCTGCGAAACAACATTTCCCTCGTTAGCCATAACACACTGCGAATCCAAAAAGGCAAACAAACTGTCGAAACACAAAAAGAACCAAGGGATAGCTTTTCACCAAGCACGTACAAAAATCGTATGTTATTGTATACCAAATACGATATCCCAATGTAAATGAAGCAACAGTTAGTCGAAACTGTAACGTTAGAACTTTTATTACGCACAAGCACTTTCGGAGAGATTAGTATCTCTCCTTCTTCAGACAGAAATAAAACATCCACTTGCTACAGCTTCCCCATTAAATAGGGTGTCAATTATTCAATTAACAAACTGCCATTTCAATCAAAATGAATACCTTAACAATTTGCTTGAATGTTAAAAACACTAAAAGCCATTGTTTAAAAACAAATCGTTTCCTAGAGCATGTAACTCAGAGGGATTGGGATTTCTTTAGGTGTAGCATGTCCAACAGCTCTGGGTTTGACATAGCTTTATATGTTAGGCAGAGATCACCTCTGAGTAGGCGATATGCTATGGAGTAAAGCTGGAGTTTTTTGAGGCGGTCAGTGTACCGCATTTGTTTGAGTCCAGTAATCCTCTTTGTGAGGTACTTCTGTGGCCTTTCCAGCTGCTGCAGATGTCTTATGAGGTACATTCCAAAAGGGGCATTGTACTCTATAGTGGGTCTAATGAGTGTCGAGTAGAGGGGAATGATGACCTCTTTTTTCCTGGATGAGAACCCTTTTATGATGAGGTGTGCCGCGTAGAAGGACTTCCTGATTACTCTGGCGATGTGACTATCAAAGGAGAGACTACTGTCCACCTGGGTCCCAAGGTCTCTTATTACGCATTTGGTGTTAAGTAGATTAGTTTTTACCAAAGGGAATGACACTGCACTTTTTGGCATTGAGCTTGAGGCCATGGCTTTGACACCAGGCATCTGTCTCAGAGAGGCCCTTCTGTAGGATGTTCACATCATTTGGGGACTTGACTATGGCTCCTAGTTTGCAGTCATCTGCGAACTTTGTTAGCCAGAGGCCTTCTGTGTTAGCCTGTACTTCAGAGAAGTAGATACCAAAAAGGAGCAGTCCCAGGACGGAACCCTGTGGTACTCCACTTGTCACTGGTTTGAGGTCAGATTTGGAGTCTGCAACTTTTACAGTGTGGGTTCAGTCAGTGAGCCAGTTGGCAACCCATCTTGTGACGTAGGGATTTATGCCTAGTTTATTGAGTTTAGCTATAATTCCAGAATGGGGGATGGTGTCGAAAGCCTTGGCGAGGTCAAGATAGGCTGTGTGAACCACCTTACCCTCATCTACGGTTTTGGTGACTGCCTCAAAGAAGTCGATCAGGTTCAGGAGGCATGATCTGCATTTCACAAACCCGAACTGGGTGGGATCCAGAGTTTGGAGGTTACCAATGTCTTTGTTTATGAGTTCCATGATGATACGTTCCATGGCTTTGCAGACCAGGCTCGTCAGGCTAATAGGTCTATAGTTCCCGGGATCAGTGGTGGCTCCCCCTATGTGGAGTGGGATAACTGTTGCTGTGCGCCATTCAGTGGGCACAAAGCCTGATGCGAGGCTATTATTGAACATGGTGCTTAAGTGGGGAGCCAGTTCATTCTGAAGTTCATGTAAAACGTAGCCTGGGATGTTGTCCGGTCCCATGGATGTTGTGTTTTTGGCTTTAGAGAGTGCAGCTTTCACCTGCGTAGTTGTGATTACAGGGACTCTGCATTCTTCCTGTATAGATATGGGCCCTTTAGGGGGTGAGGGGGGGGTAAAGTTAGCACTGAACCTATCTGCCAGGATGTTGGCAATATCAGTTGGTTCTGTAATTTTTGTGCTTTTGTGCTGTAACTCAGAGCAGATCTGGGTGTTGCCATTGAAATTCTTGACATAGCTATAGAATGCTTTGTGGTTGTCCTTGGAATTAGTGGCAATTTTATTTTCGTAGCTAGCTATGGAGGATCTTATAAGGGATCTCAGCTTCTTACTGAGACTGACCAGGGAGCTCCTCCACTCCTGGGATTTTACTGTCTTTTGCAACAGTTTCTTCCTTCTGTTGTACAGTTTGTTTATGGCAGGGCACCACCAGATTGGCTTCCTTTTTTTGGAGGATAGCATATTGGTTCTGTTTGGGATAGCACGATCCATGCACTCATGTAAGTGCTTATAGAGTTCATTTATGTAGGATTCAGCAGTTGTAACTGTATTGTCCATCTGCATGGGTGTCATGAAGTTCACTACTTCTGTCTTAAGAAGCAGGAAGTTGGCTTTGGAGAAATTCTTTTACTGTGGTTTCCTTAATGGGGGTGGGGGTGGGATGTGAATATCAAGGGTGATTAGCTTATGGTCGGCTCCTCCACACAACACGGATTCCGCCCTCACCATAGTACAACTTCTGCTCTTCTCTCCTTCACCGATCTGGTTAATCATCATAGAAACAACAACTATGTATCTGCTACCTTTTTAGATCTCTCTAAAGCATTTGACATGGTCTCACACCACAAACTATTGGATGCTCTTCATTCTCTATCCTTTACTTCCCCTACTATCTCCTGATTCAAAAGCTACTTATCAGATAGACAACAATCTCTACAATGACACAAGTGAACTATCCCCTCCTCTTCCTAACTCTACAGGAGTACCCCAAGGCTCAATATTAGGCCAACTGCTCTTCTCTGTCTTTACAATCTATACACCTCCTCCAAGCAAGCCTCACTTATTCAGTATGCAGATGATTCCACTTTCATCTGTGCAGCCCCATCTATCAACACCCTATAACAACTTGCCCAAGAATCATTCCCTGCTATTGAAACTTGGATCAATGACATCCAACTTATTCTTAACCCCAATAAAACCAAACTTCTCCTGTTCACCCCTAATAAAACAACATCTACCCCCTCTACTTTCTCTATCTCATCTAGGAAAGGCACTATCATCTCTCCTTCCACCCACACAAAACTCCTAGGAGTTGAAATAGACAACAACCTATCATCCGATCTACACATAGCACAAACCATTCAGAAAGTTCACAAAAAATGGGAACCCTTTACAGGCACAATGACTATCTCACAGCAAAAGCAAGAATCACCCCAGCTCAAACTCACCTCTTATCAACACTTACTTCTGCTGCACCAATCCTAACCCATACTAGAAAATCAGATTTGGACAAGTTAGAGTCATGCTGTAACAAAATTGCCAAATTTGCCAACACTTCCCCTTTAGAACTCATCACTGTCAAGTACCAAAAGAAATTCAATGGCTTGAATTTCCTAACTTACTAACTTACCAACAACTCACCTGCACCTTTAACATCAGAAACTACCCAGAAAAAACTCCATCCCTCAAACAGCTATTGACCTCCCACTCTTCCAGTCGCCCTCTCCGCTCATCCAATAAACCTCTCCTCAGTGTTACTACTGCTAACAACACTGCAGGTAAAGCCCTATATTCACACATCATAGCCAAAAAATGGAACAATCTCCCCACTAATATAACCTCCACTACAACAAATACAAACTTCAAATAATTACTCAAATCTCATCTTAGGACAACTTGGATCTGCCCATGTATCACTTGGCAATCTCTATACCCTCTTTTCTCCTCCTTCAAACAACTTCAGTCTAGAATTCACACTATTCTACTCACATAGAAATACATACTTTTAGAATAAGCCACATTGGTCTTTGTACTTCTTTCAGTGTACACTTTCTAGAAATGTAAACTGTCTATACTACCTTTGTAAATATTAATCTAACTGCATTTCAGTCCTGCATTACCTGTTAACTATTGTGAACAAATTATTGAATATCTCTGTTTGTAAGGAATCTACTGTCTTCACTTTTTGTATTTTTCTCATTGTATTAACTTCTTACTATATCTTAATTGTGGAGCTTTTCTCCCCGGGTATCCACTGAAAATGAACCTGGTCCAGATGGATTTTTCCCGGTTAACAAATGTAAAATAAAATAAATAAAAATAAAAAAAATATGCATTCGTCATTTTAAATCCCAAGACAGCCCAAGGAATTCCAGTCAATAAGAGTTAATAAGAGTTACTAATTTGTTAACATAAGCAGTCATATATTCTTCATGAAGCAATTGCATCCTTGTACATCATCCATACCCCTTAGCCATGCAACATGGGGTTCAAGAATCCTGGGGACAGGGTGTGGACTTGCCTGTTCATCTCACCAGGAGGAACACCAGATACCCAAAGGCTGGTTCACACTCTGGTGAAGAGTATATGTATAAGGGATTTATGGCTATTACATACTCATTATCTATATGAAATGCTCCCACAAATGTATATAAGTAGTACCCCCTCCAACGGGAATGGAATATTTCTACAACTTTATTAAAAGTATCAGTCAGGGGGAGGGATCAGGTTGAGTGGCTTACAGCAGTGTAATTAATGTTCTTCAGGGCTCACCGATTGAATATTTTTTCACAGTCCTTACACTGGAGTTATTTGCCAACTTACCTAACATGGGTTGTAATCTTTGGCCCAGCGCCTTGATAAAGTTTTGTGTCTACACCAATATGTAACACTGGTCTGTAACTGCCTGAGACTAAGGTGTCCTTCCTTCTTTGAGCAGTATTGGATTTAAAGATGTATGGGCTGAAAGAAGCATCCTCTCCTTTGCATATGTCTAAACAATAGGGTAATTGAGGCTAGAACATGATGAACAAGTAGCATGTGTGCTTCAGCTGGAGTACTACAGAGTCATAGGGCAGTTTGTTCAGCTTGTCTGACCTTTATCTTTATTCCAGGTTTCTCCAATCATGTCATTTAAGGAAAAGAATGCTGGTACCCAAATATTTGAAGAAATTCTTTGACCTCCTACTACCTGCATGCCCTCTCCCTATGGTCAGTCACATACAGCTGAATGCAAAATTTCTTGAACTCTGCAATAATATCTACCAGACAACATGAAAGCCCATCTCTGCCTCCATTTATGTTCCCAGTGCTTTACTGCCTTCTATACTTTTTTGACCAAAAACTAGCAGCCTTCCCGCCTTGTCTCCCAAAACCCAAGACTGGCTGCCGCATATTTAAAGGGCCTTGAGGCAAATTTTTGAATGAGTTATCCTGCTACCTTTACACTTAAGCCTGAAGAGCTTCCTTGTTCTGAAATCATGTCTGTACACAGTCCGTAAATACAGAGGCCACCAATCTATCCATTTCTCTGAACCTGTCATCATCTCAAGACTACTGAGACTGCAATACAGCAAGCTTTCAGTTCCACTCTGAAACTTTTCCACTCTACTGTAAGAGGCACTAAACTTGGGGAGTTGGCACAGACATAACTAGCAATGCTTTGCTTTATAAAACTTCAAAGTCTTAAAAGATTAAAGGGTCTGCTCTTCATCTCACTGAATCTGAGTGGATGGCAAAAGTACATGGGTAAATGTTGCCATGTCATGGTTCAACAGTATACAGTGCACTAGATTTATGTTTTATACTCTTGTTGCAAAACCGGCAGAAATTGCTGAGCAATTCAATCTGCCATGATAAGAGAGAGTCAGGAATGAAGTAGTTATAGGTGACTCATATGTTTCACTAGGTAAAAACTCAATGAAACTTCAACCACATGAAACAAACTGGTTAAAATTCATCTCACTGAAAGTTCCAAAAAGATTTAGCTGCCCCATATTTGAAAGGTCTTATGGTAAATGTTTGAATGACCTATTCTGCTGCCATTAGCAGTTGTATATGACCTGGTCATCACCAACATGGGCGACCGGTGTTCCACCTCGGAGGTCAACCCCTCGCTGGTTAGATCTGACCATAAACAAATCACTTTGGATATCCACATTCCACCCCCACCCCTGGACATGGAAACCACCGTGAAAAACTTTTCAAAAGCAAACTTCACGTTACTTAAGACTGAGGTGGAAAGTTTCACAGCCCCCATGCTGAAGGATAACGCTGTCCAAGCTGCAAAATCCTTTACTAATGCATTCTACGGGCACGTGCAAGAATGCATGGATCGTGCCATCCCAAGCAAAACCAAGACTCACTCCTCCAAGAAAAGGAAACCAGTCTGGTGGACTCCTGCCATAAACAAGCTATGCAATAGAAGGAGGAAACTATTATAGAAAAGAATAAAATCCCAAGAAGGGAAGACATCCCTGATCAGTATCAGCAAGAAACTACGATCCCTCATAAAATCATCCAAGGTGATCTTTGAAAGAAAAATTGCCAAGGACTCCAAAGATAACCACAAGGTATTTTTTAGCTATGTCAAGAATCTAAGTGGCAATGCTCAGATCTGCTCGGAGTTAGTGCAGAATGGCACAAAATACACTGAACAGATCAATATTGCCAACATCCTGGCAGACAGGTTCAGTGCAAACTTCACCCCCCTCTCACCCCCAAAAGGGCCCATGACCATACCAGAAGAATGCAGAGTCCCTGAAATCACAGACACTCAGGTTAAAACAGCCCTCTCCAAAGCCAAAAACACAGCACCAATGGGACCAGACGGTGTCCCAGGCTGCATCCTACATGAGCTCAAAGATGAACTAACCCCTCAACTAAACACACTGTTCAAACTCAGCCTCTCCACAGGCTACTTACCCATAGAGTGGCACATAGCAACAGTTATTACGCTCCACAAAGGTGGAGCCACAACAGACCCTGGGAACTATCGCCCTATAAGCCTGACTAGCTTGGTCTGCAATGCTATGGAGCACATCATCATGGAACTCATTAACAGAGACATTGGGAATCTCCAAACACTGGAAACTACCCAGTTCGGCTTTGTTAAGAGCAGATCATGCCTCCTAAACCTGGTGGACTTCTTTGAGACAGTTACCAAGGCTATAGATGAGGGAAAGGTGGTACACACAGCCTACCTAGACCTCGCAAAGGTCTTTGACACCATTCCCCATTCTGGTATTATAGACAAGCTCACCAGCCTGAACATAAACCCCTACGTTACAAGATGGGTTGCCAACTGGTTCATGGACAGAACCCACATGGTGAGAGTTGCGGGAGCTAGGTCCGACTCTAAACCAGTTACAAGTGGCATTCCCCAGGGCTCAGTCCTACGACCCCTCCTGTTATACTTCTCAGAGGTACAGGCAAGCACAGGAGGACTATGGCTGACCAAGCTCACAGACGACTGCAAACTAGGGGCTATAATTGACTTTCCAGCTGACACAGACATCCTCCAAAAGGGTCTCACTGAGACGGATACCTGGTGTCAAAATCATGGCCTCAAGCTAAATGCCAAAAAGTGCATAGTCATCCCCTTTGGAAAAAACAAAGTACCCACAAACTACCACATAGGTGGTAATCCCCTAAATACGGAAGATGTAATAAGAGATCTGGGGATGCAAATAGTAATCTCACCTTTGATAATCACATTGCCAAAGTGGTTAGAAAATCCTTTTATGTGGCCCACCTAATCACAAAAGGGTTCGCATCCAGATCAAAAGAGGTCATTGTGCCCCTCTACTCATCACTCATCAGACCCACCATAGCGTACAATGCCCCATTTGGGATGTACCTTACAAGACACCTGCAACAGCTGGAAAGACCACAGAAGTACCTCACCAAGAGGATCACTTGCCTCAAACAGATGCCTTATGCAGCTCAACTGAAGAAACTCCAGCTGTACTCGGTTGCATACCGCCTACTCAGAGGTGATCTTTGCCTGACATACAAGGCCATGTCCAACCCAGAATTGATGGCCATGCTCCACCTAAAGAAAACCTTATCCCCTCGAGCCACATGCTCTAGGGATCTAAACCTCATCACATAAATAGAACATGCTGGAGGGATAGATTCCTGTCCCAGAGACTTCCCATGTTTTGGAATAAGATTCCAATCTACATTAGGCAAAGCTCCTCACTAACACTCTTCAAAAGAAACCTTGACGAGTGTATGGGAAACAGAAAGTTTACCCCGGGGATCACTTCAGTGGCTCTGCTGGACAGAGGCACAGGGAACTAATCTAAGGGAGTGGCAAAAGCCAACACTTTCTGGCTAGGCTTATAAATGCCTTTGGGCAGATAGCCTAGTACCTACCTATGAACCTATATATTAAGAGCTTCCTTCTTCTGATGTCATGCTGCAACATAATCCCAAAATGCAGAGAAATGCGAGAGATTTGCCTCCATGTTTCTTAAATATTTACATTGCTTGCATATACTATTGACTGTCAGTAAGAGTAAACATAAGTAATAATAATATGACAGTTGCTACACTGCCTTAAAACACCTAATGTGATCAGGCTGGCTACAGACTGTGTAAGAGAAGACTGGTGAGCCATGTTACCAGAGGGTGGAAGCCTGGAGCTCATCATGTTCCTCAAGCATTGGGGGAGAGTATTATAAATATTTATGAAGTGTTTAGGGTGTTACTTGTAAGCTAGGTTAGATGCATTTAGTCTAGCAGTACTTAGTGAAAAAAAAGAATTAGGTCTGCCAGTATTGATGAATAATGGTGAGTCATTTATTATCTACTACTTGGGTATTAGTCCTGATGTCAGCACACCTGCATGCTGCTAAGAATTAAAGATCCTTTGCTCCTTCCTGAGGAGTATTGTGTGAGATGCTGTTGGGTTCAGTACACTTGCTACAGTCTTCTCTTGGTCAATATACTGGATATCACATAAAACACTTGATGCAACAGAAAATCATGCTACACAAAGGCCCTGAGGAGGTTCTCAACAAAACTGCTACCAGAACAGACAGGGAAGTCTCATATACACTGCCCCCTAAGAAATAATCAGGAATCAATGCCCATCTAACCCTTCCTCTCACTAGGAGCAAAACATATATTTAAACACCACTCTGGGACTATTTACAGATTTTTAAATATTTTTGTACATATGTTCTGAGTCTGACCACATGGGGACTAGCATCTTGAAGTGATCCTGATTTAGTCTGCCTCTAGGTATCCCACAATGCAGTGCTTGTCTGTTAAAAAAATTACATTATGCAGGCCTCTTCTTCCTAAAGCTCCTGTCAGTGCATTGATTTTACATGCATGCACTGCTGTCTTTCAGTAAGTATTAAGTAACATTTCATGCTGTTCAATGACCACTTAAAACACCAACAGTGCAAATGCCACAGAAATCTTTCAAAGAGCTTTGTACTGCTGCTTCTTTTTAGAATGGCTAAATTGCAGTCTTTTGTGAAGCCTGAATTGTACTACTTTAACTCATCTCCCATTCCCCTTCACACCTAACTTCCCTAGCTGTCAACATGTTAAAGGTAATTTGAGCTGTTACTTGCTGTGATTGACAGCTCACAGCAGGAGATTTGACTCGTGTACTGTTTTCTTGTTCTAGCCTATACTTTCTTTGTAGGTAGGGGAAGGACCAGGGAGTTGTGACATCAGAGCATTCATGGGTTTTGAGGGCAGTCGTGGTGATGTCAGTTTGGGGAGGGAAATGGCCAGAAAACTACCTGTATTCATTGGCCTTGATGACATCTGTGAACTGGAGACTTCAGCAAGCTTTTCCAGGGCAGGACAAAAGTTTTTTGAAAATGAAACCACCACAGTACAGTTAGGTACTGCTGTAGTGGAGAGAAATTGTTGATTTAAAATATTTTAAATGCTATATTGTTGTTTATTCATAACAGGGACTGTAAAGGACAAAGAAGTTCAGCATTTAATAATAGAATCCCATTGTTCTCCTTTAATTTCTTTGCTGTCAATGACTGGAAAAAAAATTATTTCTAACTAGTCCTGGCTAAGAATTTTTAAAAATAAAAGAAAAAAACTTTAAGATAAAATAATATTTTAAAATCAAACAAGCTGTAATAAAATAAGAGGGAAAATCAAGAAATAATGGAAGTATTGTAACCTTAGAAAATCCAATGCACTCATACATCAGCAGCAGTCTCAAAGTACAGCTCACAATGGTTAAACCCTTTATTGCACTGCCTACCCTAAATAGGAAATACTACCTCTCAGCTCCTACCACAAATGATATATATTTAATTCCTTTACAATCAATGACTGGAAAGGCAGTTTTTCAAAATGACCATAGTCAAGAACTTTTGAAACTACACACACACGCACACACACACACACACACACACACACACACACACACACACACACAAAACTTTAAGGTAAAACACTATTGTAAAATAAAACAAACTCTAATAGAATGGAAGGAACATTTAAGAAATTATAGGAGAATCCAAACCTTAAATGAGAGATTTCCGTGCAGTTACACATTAGCAGTAGTCTCAAAGCACTTGTAGCTTCCTGTGATTAAATCTTTTTCTGCACTATTTACCTTAAATAAGAAATCACACTTCTCAGCTCTCCTACAGATTAAGATTAGCCATATTTAATTTATTTACAATACTGTATGGCAAATTATTTTTGCTAACTGGCCTTACCCAAAAACTTTTGAAACTACATTAAAAAAACTTTATGGTAAAGGAATATTTTTAAAATAAAACAAAACTGTAATGGATTAAGAGGGGAAATTAAGAAAAAATGGAAGCAGCGTAACCACAAATGAACCAATCTAAGGCAGTTCCACATCAGCAGTGGTCTAAAATCATTTGCAGTCCCCAATGATTAAACCCTTTCCTGTCTTGCTTACCTTAAATAAGAAATCAGCTCCACCTAAGCATGAGCTATATTTAACTCCTTTGCGATCACTGACTGGAAAATTATTATTATTATTATTATTATTATTATTGTCTAACTGACCTATCCAAGAACTTTGAAATCTTTAAGAAAAACAATTGTGTGAAAGAGTATTTAAGATAAAGCAAAGTGTAGCAGAACAAGTGTTAAAATCAAGAAATAATGGAAGTACCCAAACCTTTAGTGAAGAAATCCAAAGCAGTCACATACCAGCTGTAGCAGCAGTTGTCTCAAAGCACTAAGAGCTCTCAGTAGTTATGCCCTTTCCTGTACTGCTTACCCTAAATAAAAAACCCAACTTCTTAGCTGCTCCTACAAAATATCTAGGGGATCAATTCCAAAAGACTTGCTCTCAGTATAACTGACCACTTACACTGAGAGCAGGTCTTGTGGGATCTGGACCCTGATGTAAGCCTGTTTATAGATAGGCCTTACAAAAAAGTAAGTCGCATACACTGACTACTTGTCTTTTGGCATCAGAGTAGACACACTGAGAGCAACTTTTTTGGAATCTGGCCCTATATTTAAAGGAAAATGCCACCTCAGAACTCAAAAAATGTGTATTGTTTTCATTGTATCTGTTTTCTGAGCTATTTTAATGGACCAAAATCACTTTGAGTGCTTCTTTTGCTATTTTAATGTGTTTCCCACAAAATGGCATGTAATGGGGCCTGCCTTGGTAAGGTGATCTTGTTTTCTTGCTTTCATTCCTTCTTCCCATGATACATTTTAAGTCCTCTTTATATGGGTCATGCTAGACATAAGTAAGTGGTGTTGTTTTTTATGCCATTAAGACAGAATGGCAGAAGTGTGAAGCATTGTCATCTAACACACCTTCTGTAACAGAACTAATTCTATGTTTGCTTGAGTGAACCTCATTTATGTGTCTGTCAGAGCTTGTTCTATGCTATAAATAGCTGTCAGCTACCTCCAGCAAAAGAAAGTAGGTAGACAGTAGGCTTTTGTAAAGGGATGCTTTTGCAGTTCTAAAGGAATTGACAGACCATCCCTCACACTCTCATCCTTAGGTGTGAAAACTTTCACTACAATAAATTATCCTATATATTGCTGTATCATGTACAGGTGACAAATGCTACTCGAAAGGACTCTAAAGTGAGTCTTTCTGTTACTTCCCAATGCCTTCAGAGGGAAGTTTTTTTTCTCTTTCATGAATGATGCAGAATTAAAATGTGCTTTACTAGTTCCATAATTATTTTTGTCATGTTCACTCCTCCCTTTTTTTCTATTTTGTATTCATTTATACTTTTTTAACTAGGAAAGTGAATTGGTCCCAGGACATTTTTCAGCCATGACCCGGGCTACATTGGTAAAGATGATAACAAGTAAAAAATGCACTTAGCAATACAAAGGAAATAAAAATACTGCCATAAAGACATCTGACAAAGATTGCATGTACAATGAATAGCCAGGGTATGACAGTGAATAAGTAAAACATTAACCAACATTTACTAGAATTTAGAATTTACATTAATAATGCTTAACTCTACTATGTTAACTTTATTCTAAATAATGAATTGTACGCACCCATATTGCACAGCTCACAGTACTGTAAGATGTTACTGTTCTCTAAATGACTAAGAATCAGCAAGTTAATGTTTTTTGGCTTCACAAAAGAAAATGGCAAGATAATTATATCTGCATCACTTTTGTTGTCCTGAGATAGTATGAAAATATAGTAAACCTACACATTTTGTAATGGAACAACCATTAAAGTGGAGCATAATAACTAGTATGGTGAAAAAGATTTATGACATGAAAGTAGGAAAAAAGGAGGTTGATTAGGATGATGACAATTATATAATACACACATGAATGCACATGCCCCATCTGTGTGTGTATACATTTGTGTGCATCTGTATATATATATATATATATATATATATATATATATATATATATATATATATATATATGTGTGTGTTGTGTGTGTGTGTGTGTGTGTGTGTGTGTGTGTGTGTGTGTGTGTGTGTGTGTGTGTGTGTGTGTGTGTGTTATGTACACACACACACACACACACACACACACACACACACACACACACACACACACACACACATATCCATATGACAGTGCATGCGTGACTATTTGCAAAAATATGTAGTGCATATTTCTCTCTAGATGTATTCAGACTGTACCACATCCAACATACAGTATTATACTTGTTACATACATACATTTTATACATACACATATATATCTCTGTGTGTTTATGTGTTTACACACAGGTACACAAAATTTCCATTTTGATTTGTTTTTATTTAAAGGACATGAAGTACACACAGGCATATAATCTGTTTCTCCATTCCACACGCGCACACACACACACACACACACACACACACACACACACACACACATGCACATCAATATGACAGTGCATATGTGACTATTTGCAAAAATATGTAGTGCATATTTCTCTCTAGATATATTCACACTATACCACATCCAACATACAGTATTATACTTGTTCCATACATACATTTTATACATAGTCATATATATCTGTGTGTGTGTTTATGTGTTTACACACATACAGTTGCACAAAATTTCCATTTTGATTTGTTTTTATTTAAAGGACATAGAGTACACACATACAGGCATATAATCTGTTTCTCCATTACACACACACACACACACACACACACACACACACACACACAGATGTACAGATACACACGTATTATATCTATCTACACATACACACACACACATGCACACGCACACACACACACACACACACACACACACACACACACACACACACACACACACACACACACACAAAGAAAGACACAGTCAGACATGTGCATTTAAACACAATAATGTTTTCAATGCAAGGGCACATAGCAAATTCAGCTGCATAGTATGGTTACCATAAATGGTCATATTTCCTTTGTGGACTAAAAATGCTCTTGCACTCTACCACTGTAAAGAGTGACCCAAAGTCAGTGGTGGTTTCTTACCATGGATCTGTGTATCAGATATGCATCACCCTTTGGAAGGATGTCACACCAAAACATAAAGTACCTTTTTATAAACAGTATAAATGCACCTAGTTGATATAGTTACCACCCATCTCTCTTTTTGCATTTCTGTCCTCTGTATGTATGTGTGTGTGTGTGTGTGTGTGTGTGTGTGTGTGTGTGTGTGTGTGTGTGTGTGTGTGTGTCTATGTGTGTGTGTGTGTGTGTGTGTGTGTGTGGAGGGGATGGCTTAAAAATGTTAAATGTGCTAATACTTTACAAGGAAAGATGTCTTCTGACTTTTCTCTAAATGTCACAGAAATCTTCAATACTACACTTAAGATATCTTAATATATAAACTATTATAAATAACCAACATTTAAAGCTTAGCATTTCAATAATGTACCCCACCATGGATTTGGTCTTATTATACCCTACCTTACTCCATTCCCTTACCCTTTTACAGATTATCACTCTCTTTATTTATATCCTACCATACATTTGAAACCATGACAGGTAGGACTGTGGATTATTCTACTCGGATGCCCCTAGACTATATCATCCTTACTTAACTAGGTTATAGTACATGCTTTTCCTCTTGTATATTCATGTGCCTGAATACTTAATTTTTTTCCTCTTCTTTATTGTATAAAAAAGTACTGTATGTAAATTTAACTTTCTCTAATCCCCTTTTGCTATGACAGTCTATAAACCCTATCTTATTAGTCTTGTAATGTATGTATTATCTATTATACTTTGTTTTCCAAGTTCTACTTTATCATGTATAGTATTATCTGCATTACTGGAGCTTTTCTCCCTGGGCCTCCGCTGAAAATGGACATGTATCTAGTCAGACCATCCTGGTCAACAAATGTAAAATAAATTAATAAATAAATAAAATAATACTCTGAGGCTGCTTATGTAAAATTGTCAGAAGAAGCGACAACTGCATTTAAACCTCTGACTGATCTAATTGCTTTGTTTTGCTATGAAAGGTGTGTGTTAAGTTTTCTTCCTCTCTGTAATAAAAACAGTGGAAAACAGTTCCACAACTTTCTGTCTTTAGCAGGATTAATTGCCCATCTAAAACTGACAGTAGTACCTGACAAGGTGAGCTACAGATTTATCTGTGTCTATGGTATGTCATGCAAGCAGAGACAGATTCCTCTGCAAAGTATGTGAGAAGTTAAACTTAAAAAATGTAGGTGGGATTTATATTCCTCTGATCCAAAGGTAAGGAAACTAAAGTTTTAAAAGGTAGAAACAGGTTTCTGGTACTTGCACAATACTGGAACCATATGTTAGGGAGAAAAGCAACCTAAGGATTGAGTTAAACTGAAAGAGATGAAACAGTTTTCTTTTAATTCCTTTGCAATCAGTGATTGGGAAAGGATTTTTGTCTATTTGACCCAAGACAAGAACTTTTAAATTACAAGACAAAACTTTAAGGCAAAGCTATATTTTAAAATAAAACAAACTGCAATAGAATAAGAGGAAAAATCAAGAAATAATGGAATTATAAAACAAACACTGAAACTGAGGACAAAACCAAATCAAGCAAAAACCTCAGTATAATGGCTTAGAGGGAAGTTGACCACTATAAGAGGACCAGCTCAAAAGAGACTTAAATTAGCACTTGTGTCCCACTTTATTTAGACACGGAACTTCATCAGAAATGTCTCTGACAACCACTGAATATCTTAAATACGGTACAAAGTACCAACCCATAGGTGCCATCCAATCACACAATCAAAAACAGCTGACTAAAAGTCATGTGATAAAAGACATCTTATAACAGTCCTTAAAATAAGTTGGGAAAAAATCTCCAATATAAAATCCATGTAAACATGCTAAATTATACTGAAAACAAAAATATTACATATATGTGATTAAAGCAACCTGTACTTTAACAGACATTTAATATTTGTACTTTCATTGAGGCCAGGGAACCTATCGGCTCCTAATTTAATTTGCCAAAAAAGTTCCCCGGTCTCTAAAAAGTCATTGCGTCCTTTAATACAAACAACAGTGTCAGTGTGTTTAAGAACAAAAAACTCAAATTTCTTAAAATTCTTGCATAATAAACTATGCTTAGCTAATGTGTTTGTGACATTTCTGTCATGAACCACTTTACAGTGTTTCTTAATTCTTATTCTAAGTTCTCTAGTGTTTTTCCCTATATAAAAACAATTACATGAACAACATAAGGCATAAGTTGGGGAGTTATTCATGACTGGATGTGCCCACATGCCTCCCAAGGGCAATGTTTGAGGGTGTCTGTATTAAGATGTCGAACGATAAAAAAAGTAAAGTATCAAACACTAAAAATTGAAAGCACTGAATGCCGAACACATGGAACAATGATTTTTTTTCCAAGGGAAAAAAATTCCTGGGTGGTTTTCGGGACTTTGCCATTTCCTCTGCTGTGGTGCGATCTCGGATTTGGTATATTTAAGTAGGGGTGGGGGGCATTTTGTGTTTGGATTTTTTTTTTTTTTTTTTTTTTTTTGCGGAGCAGTGATTTTTTTCCCTGGGGAAAAAAATCAGTTCTGTGTGTTCGACAATTACTGCTTTTGGGTTTTAGTGTTCGATAAAAGAGTGTTCACTCTTTTTATCATTTGTCGTCATGATATAGACCTGTTTGAGAAATTAGCAAAGCTGACACAAGTGTACAAGAGATGGGGCACACTCACATCAGTATAATGCTGCACCAGTCTCCTTTATCTCCTCACTGGCTCCAAATGTGAGTTGGGCTGAGCCTGGTGGAGTGAACAAAGACAGGAGATGGTGGCAGCTGATGGTCAGCTTTGGGGACTTAAAAACTGGGCATATTTACTTTTGTTGGAAAATCAAGTATTTTCTCTATTCCTAAGGTGCATGTCCTCAGACTAACTATAATTAGTAGGTACTGGTTTGGGGGCTGTGGGTGGGGGAACAGCTGCCCTACAGAAAGCTTTTCTAGAGAATTTTTTTTAATTACATTCTTTCATTCATTCTTTGATTAACCTCTTAATCCAGGTAAGGGCCATGGGAGAGTCAGAGCCTGTCTCAGCACACAGTGAGTACAAAGCAGTGAACTCATTGGATGTACACACTCTCACTTTCATGAACACACACACACACACACACACACACACACACACACACACACACACACACACACACACACACACACACATACTCAGCCAGAGTCCTGGGTCCCTATTTAATCCCACCAGTGCAACTACACAAGCAGTTCATGCAGCTTCATTTATGACCCTACAGACATGCACAGATAAGTCTGCACCCATACTCCCACTAATAACCCCCATCCCTATGGCTTTCCTGTGTTTACCTGCCAAAAAGTGCATTGTCATCCCCTTTGGTAAAAACTCTGTACCCATGAACTACCACATAGCTAGTAGTCTACTTAATGCCGAAAATGTGATAAGAGACCTTGGGACACAGGTGGACAGTAGTTTCTCCTTTGATAATCACATCGCCACAGTGGTCAGGAAATCCTTCTATGTGGCTCATCTCATCACAAAAGGATTCTCATCCAGAAAAAAAGAGGTCTTTGTTCCCCTCTACTCATCACTCATTAGACCCATTATAGAGTACAACGCCCCTTTTGGTATGTACCTCACAAGACATCTACAGCAACTGGAAAGGCCACAGAAATACCTCACAAAGAGGATTACTGACCTCAAACAGATGCCCTATGCAGACCGTCTCAAAAAACTACAGCTTTACTCCATAGCATATCGCCTACTCAGGGGCGATCTCTGCCTAACATACAAAGCTATGTCAAACCCAGAGCTGTTGGACATGCTCCACTTAAAGAAATCCCAATCCCTCCGAGCTACACGCTCTAGGGACCTAAACCTTGTCACCACAATAAACAGAACATGCTGGAGGGATAGATTCCTGTCCCAGAGACTTCCCATATTCTGGAACAGACTACCTATCTATGTCAAACAGAGCTCCTCATTAGCACTCTTCCAGAAAAATCTTGATGATTGGATGGGAAATGGGAAATTCACCACGGGGATCAATTATGTGGCTCTGCTCGACAGGGGCACGGGAAAATAATTTTCTTGGGTGGTGAAAGCCAGGGTACATTTTTTGGCTAGGCTTATATAGGTCCTAGGGCTAATAGCCTAGTACCTACCTATGAACCTATGAACCTATAAATATATATATATATATATATATATATATATATATATATATATATATATATATATATACTTAAATACACTTTTTGGCATTGCTCTTCAGGCCTGGCTTTGACACCAGACATCTGTCTCAGTCAGGTCCTTTTGTAGTATGTCCACATCTTTAGGAGTTTCGATTATAACTCCTAGTTTGCAGTCATCTGCAAACTTTGTTAGCCAAAGACCTTCTGTGTTAGCCTGTACTTCAGAGAAGTAGATACCAAACAGGAGAGGACCCAGGCCTGAACCCTGTGGTACCCCACTTGTCACTGGTCTGAAGTCGGATTTGGAGTCTCCTACTTTCACAGTGTGGGTTCTGTCCGTGAGCCAGTTGGCAACCCATCTTGTGACATAGGGATTTATACCTAGTTTAGTGAGCTAATCTATAATTCCAGAGTGGGGGATGGTGTCAAAAGCCTTGGCGAGATCTAGATAGGTTGTGTGAACCTCCTTACCCTCATCTAGGGCTTTGGTGACTATATACATACATATATATATATATATATATATATATATATATATATATATATATATATATATATATATATATATATATATATATATATATATATATATATGTGTGTGTGTGTGTGTGTGTGTGTGTGTGTGTATATATATATATATATATATATATATATATATATATATATATGTGTGTGTGTGTGTGTGTGTGTGTGTGTGGTTAAAGTTGACTTGGTCACCGCTCAATTGTGTGATGCATCTGTTGAGCAAAGGGCTGTTTTTGTAAACACAGTTGCAGACAACTTCCAGTCGGTCAATAAAGGTAAGTACTGGGGCTGGGAGTTTATGTGTGAGTGCGTGTGTTTTAGGGTTAGGGTAAGGGTTAAGTAAGGGGCTATATTAGTGAGTGTGAGTGCTTTAAGGTTAGGTAAGGGGATGTAGTTAGTGTGTGTAGGTGGGCATGATGAGTGTCTGAGACGTCTTGAGTAGTGATAGTGTTATGGAAAGAGTGTTTGTAAGGTATGCTGCACATAAGGATTAGGTGCAGGGACAAGGACTCAGAAAATAGGGGACAGATTGACCCACTAACTTCAGAATAGGCTAGACAGAATATCAGACAAGAGATATGCATTTTTACAACTTCACTTTTATAGAGTGAAGTTTGTTTATTTTTTGTTGTTTAATTGTTACAAGTCAGTGATCTTTAAGATATTTAAGTTTCACTTGTCACTGTTTGTAAAAGAAATGTTTCTCTCCCTCACAAAAATGTAAATCATCCCCTAGTCCCATCAGATCAAGAACAGCTACCAAATCTCTTTATCTCAGGGCTGCTGACCAAGACATTGTAGACCCCCATGCCCAATGGAGAAGATGTTACAATTATGTTTTATGTCAAGACTATTGTTGGTTACATGAAAAGATGGATCCCAGAGAGCCATCCTAGATCACTGGCAATCACCAAAATGTTAAGAATGACCCTGTCTGATATAAGAAAAATATAAAAAATGTTAATATATTTTATGTAAGAAGGGGAAATTAAACAAAAGAATAACAGTATTCTTTATTTAGATGTTTCTTTTTTGTGATATCCTGTATTGTATTTTACCAATATAAATAATTAAACATTACATTGTTTATCTTTCATTTTTCCTAAAATTAGCTGTTTTCTGTAAACATAGTTTGTTCACATGCATTTCACAATGTTGCTATACGTAAATAATATAATCCTACGGAAAATATTGCTTAGACAATCAGGATTCAGTACTTTTTATGTGTGTTTATGATACAGAACAAAGGAAGAGAGCAGCCCTTTTCAGTAAAAAAATATATGAAACAAAAAGAGTTGGCTGTGCACTCAATAAACATGTACAGACTTTTAAACACTGGATACAAACAAAAACATGGCATATTTATTCTCACATTCACTTTGCTATAATTCTGTGTAGACTTGGTGCATTATCAGACAGGATGTCTACTTCTGTGACAACATAATCAGCACACAAAAAGATGTCTACTTCTGTGAAAACATAATTAGTACACAAAATGAGAACAACTTACAAGACATCTTCAATGCTAAGTGAAGATTACATCCAGTTTTGGATCTCAGCCATTGATGTAGTTATAATATGACCATGCTAGTTGAAATGCATTTCTGGTTCTGGTTCATGAAAGACTCATGCTAGTCATTGTTCAATATTTCACAATGTATATGGAGTAACAACAGTCCGTAGCTCTTTGGGAGTCAATATTCGACACTGGAATACTTTGGAACCACGTCAGTTATTTCTACTTCCTTAAAACTGCATCCTTAATGTGTCAGGTTTCTTGCTGCAAAGAGCCTACTTGCTGTAATTTGCTTTGACTTCTGTCATTTACACTGATGTACATTACTACTGACTTTTAAATAGCATCATGCATGCTATCTTTTTAATTAATTTTATTATATGTTAGTTAAGCATTAGTACAAACCAAACTATATGTCTTGAATTCTATTGCACGTCTTTCAGCTATCTTGCAGAGCTTAATGAGACACAGCAAAGCATACTAAGCTGAATCAAGGTAGCACATTGATGAAAGCAAGATGCTACCTTGACTTGAAAGTACAGGTTGTTTTTCTCAGCCAAGCTGAGGGAGTGTGTTATATCCAAGGTGATTGCTGATAAGATGCCAGTTCCTGCACTGGTGGTCTCAAGGGATAGACGTGTTGTGGAGCCATGGAAACGGCAAGTCTAGGTGTTACACAGTAATTGGGCCACTATTCTTACCATCACAGCACCGCAGTCAGGAATGTTCCTTTTTCCAAAATGTAGACTTGCACTCTGAAAAATCTGAGTCACAAATTCCAGCTTTCTAAATCAGCCATGGCAGTAAATCCATAAAATTTAAAGCCATAAAGACACCTATACAAATTCATGGTCATACTTCACAGTTAGAAAAACTAAACTAAGTAGCTTAATTCACTGACAAAGTATTTATTATCATACAGACCTTTTTGCTGAGCTGAATAAACCTAAGACCTACATGTACTTGTATTGTGTGTTCCATAATTACTGAGGTGAATCCTGACTTATTTTCTGTACAATCATCAGGATCCTCCTTCTATGCCCTCTAAGTTCCACTCACTGCAGAAGGTGCTAAAACATGTGGGGCTTGCAGCTGCATTTAAAGAAACTGCTCAGCTGTGATAGTAAAGTGCTGAAAATATGAAATGTGCATCACTGTAGGAAATGTTCATTTTCTCATTGTCTTTTACTGCAGCTGACATCGGATGATCATGAATAGCACAGCATGGTTTTTCAGCTAAAGTTTATACAACTACAAGTAAATCACTATTTTTTATATGTGGACAGAAAATAACATTGCTTACAATGAAACTGTGAAACATCAGACCAAAAATCTTGTTTCAGTTTGTGCATTACATTTTATCATTGCTTCCTTAAACTAATTTGCGCCTTCAGTCTTTTGCTATTAGTGTTTTGCTTCTGGCATTGTTTTATTTAATTTATGTTAACATTCAAACACTTTAGGTCACATTTGCATGCTAAAAAGTACCATCAAACTATTTTTGGTAATAGACCTTTCTTTCTTTCTTTCTTTCTTTGTTTGTTTCTTTCTTTCTTTCTTTCTTTCTTTCTTTCTTTCTTTTTCATTGTAACTTCAAGGTACAAGTAAAAAACACTGAGTGAGCACACTGCATCTTAAAAATCGCCGTGCCCTTGCTTAGGTTCATAGGTTCATAGGTTCATACTAGGCTATCTGCCCTAGGGCATTTATAAGCCTAGCCAGAGTGTGTTTGGCTTTCGCCACCCATTTTAAATTTATTTTGCTATGCCCTTTTTCGAGGTTAGTATACTGTGCCTCTGTCTAACAGTGACTCAGAAGTGATACCCGGGGTAAACCTACGATCTCCCATCCACTCATCAAGATTCCTCTTGAAGAGAGTCAATGAGGGAACCTGCCTAACCTGGACTGGGATTTTATTCCAGAGTGAAGGGAGCCTCTGGGTTATGAATCTGTCCCTCCAGCATGTCCTATTTATTTCAGTGCTGAGGTTCAAGTCTCTCAAGCACGTAGCTCGATGGGATTTGGATTTTCTGAGGTGCAGCATGTCCACTAATTCCGGGTTGGACATGGCTTTATACGTCAGGTACAGATCGCCTCTGAGCAGGCGGTATGCCACTGAGTAGAGCTGGAGTTTCTTTAACCGTGCAGCATATGGCATCTGTTTGAGCCCTTTGATCCTCTTGGTGAGGTACTTTTGGGGTCTTTCCAGTTGCTGCAGGTGTCTGGTAAGGTACATCCCAAAAGGGGCATTGTACTCAATTATGGGCCTGATGAGGGATGAGTAAAGAGGCATGATGACCTCCCCTGATATAGATGCGAATCCCTTCATGATTAGGTGGGCTATATAAAATGTTTTTCTAACCACTTTGGCCACATGGTTGTCAAATGAGAGATTGCTATCAACTTGGGTCCCCAGGTCCCTAATTACTTCTTCTGTACTTAATGGATTATCACCTATGTGGTAATTTGTGGGCACTTTGTTTTTGCCAAAGGGGATGACTATACACTTTTTGGTGTTTAGCTTGAGGCCATGGCTCTGGCACCAGTTGTCTGTTTCTATGAGGCCCTTTTGGAGGATTCTTGTGTCGGCTGGAGAGTCGATTATGGTGCCCAGTTTGCAGTCATCTGCAAACTTGGTCAGCCACAGTCCTTCCGTGTTGGCCTGTACCTCCGAGAAATATATACCGAACAAGAGAGGTCCCAGGACTGAGCCTTGTAACTGGTTTGGAGTCTGACATGGCTCCAGCAGTTCTAACCATGTGGGTTCTGTTCTTGAGCCAGTTTGCAACCCATCTAGTGACATAGGGGTTTATATTTAAGCTGGTGAGCTTATCTATAATGCCCGAGTGGGGTATTGTATCGAAGGCTTTTGCGAGGTCCAGGTAGGCTGTGTGGACCACCTTCCCCTCGTCAATGGCCTTGGTGACTGTTTCAAAGAAATCAACCAGGTTTAAGAGGCAGGATCTGCCCTTAACAAAGCCGAACTGGGTAGGATCCAGTGTCTGTAGGTCCCCAATATCTTTATTTATGAGGTCCATGATGATCCTTTCCATAGCTTTGCAGACCAAGCTAGTCAGGCTTATCACTTCAGCTGGGAGATTTACTATTAAGAGAATGGGTGAACTGTACAGTAAACCCTGTTTAGAAAATGAATGTTCTCAAGCAGGGTGTCAATGCACAGGTAAAGCCTGCTGTAAAACAAGTCCATCCCTTCAAAGCATTATATTAAGCTAATGTGAAGCTCGGGCAATTAAAATCTGAATGGCCACCATTTTTTACTCTCACTAAACAGTGGTTTTCTGCTTCGCAAGCATCCAATTAAAGTACAGACTATAAAAAAAAGAAAACTCTGTATATGTATGTTTGTGTTAATGTGTGTGTGAATACATTTGCAAGTGTGCTTGCATGCGTGTGTGACAACATAAGTGAGTGAGTGAGACAGATTGAGACCAACAGACAATACTGAATGCAACAAGAAGTCCATCAGAAGGGATTAATTAAATATTAAGAGTTAGATAATTCTTACTTTCTTTATTTACTGAATATTGCTTAATTAAAAAAATAACATTTTCCAGTTAATTCTGGAGCGTTTCTCCCTGGGCCTCCACTGAAAATTGGCTTTGTTCCAAGTCGGACAATAAATAAATAAATAAATAAATAATTGCTGTATTTGTTTACATCTATGTATATGTATGTATGTGTGTATCTTTATACTTCTGAATGTTTGTGTGTCTAAATACTGAACACTTACATATCTTTATATTTTTTATGTAAAATATTCCTTTTTACGTACTAAAATAAGGTTGAGTCATTAGGTGAAGGAATTATTTTCATCAGAAATATATAAAAAATGTATATAGTATTAAAAAACAAACAAAAAATATATAATAAAAACAATTCTGCAGCTAGCCCATTCTCTAATCACAATAATGCCTTTCAGGGTGCATGCTATTGTGAAAATAACTCCATTCCAAGGGTGTAGAGGCCCATCACCCACAGCATCATCCTTCAAAACACCCCAGGGTGTGTGTTATTTCCAGAGTAGCACACGCCCGTTCAGGCATTAATGTTTGCATGGAGACAACCAAATTAGTCATGCTAGCTGCTTTTGATAACTTTGAAACATTTTTATTTATAAACATTTTACTTTATATGATTCTGTTTTCTACCTTGGACAGAAGGTTTAGAATTGGTTACTCATAGCATTATGCTTTCAAAGTAAGACGTGAATTATGTATTTCAGCAGAATTCAAGCAGCAATAGCCTTCATTCCTTTATGAAATTTAGGATGATGGGAAAAGATCTGCAAATTTATATTCACACATTTTTGTAAAATCAAAACTGTATATTTGAAAAATGCACCTTGAATTATGAAGCTGTCATTATACATCTGAATTATTTACTGTGTATTGATAAATAGAGACATCTACTGTCAAAACATTAAACTGCAACCATATTGAATACTACTGCACACGTTTCTTGAATTATTCAAGATGTCACATAAAAATTTGTCGAGAGACATCATCTCTTCCTCTCACTGCAATAGTTCACACTCTTCCGAATGTATGTGTTTCATGCTCAGAGTCACACTTTGTGAAGAAATGGAAAGTAATAAATGGAAAATGATGCTTGCTAAAACACTGAGCTGTGGAAGCAAAGAAGAATGAGTGACAACAATAGGTTTACAAATTTTGTCTAAGCAGGGAACTGCACTTACCTCTTTTTCTGTGCCACTGTATAAGACGATGAGTGACTTATTACCATCACCAAGATTTTACATCTTTAACAAACTAGTTTTCTTTCATGTTTATAATTGCAGATTGTTTTTTCCTTTTTATATTGCATAACATTATATTGTGTATTATATTACATTACATTTCGATACAACTTCATATATTGCTTGCAAGAAAACTTCATTAATGCATCTAAAATGGTTAATTTCACAGCATGACAAGCACAAAAATGATTCTGCTTTGACATTTTCTTCCTAGCTTTACACCCATCCCCCACCCAAAGGGACTCCAGTCTGGATTGCCATTGCAACATAACATTCTGTCTAATGTAAAGGTCAGTAGGGCAGAGATGATGCCGTGCTGGGAGCAGCCAAGACAACAGAGCCAAGTCTCTGGACATCATCCCGGAAAAGGCAGCATTATTAGAGATGAAAGCAGGTGGAGTATGCAACAAGAAATGAGACATTTACGATGGTTCAAATCTATGTTCCAGATCTGCTATGTACACATGGATACTGTGTATGCATATGTGTGTGTGTGTGTGTGTGTGTGTGTGTGTGTGTGTGTGTGTGTGTGTGTGTGTGTGTGTGTGTGTGTGTGTGTATGTTTCTGAGCCAGATTACAAGATAATAATACAACTTTATGAAAGGGAAACACTAAGTAGACAGCCCTGCACTGGCCAGCAACAGTTAGTAAATATCTAATACAAATGCAACAGAATGAAACTACAGTGGCATAAAGCTGCCAGATGGACTACAGCAGCATAAATGAAAGTGCAGCAAAACAGCTGCCCCAAACATTAGAACCAAGATATTCTTAATTCTGAAACAGTCAGTGGAAGGACTAATGAATAGGCGTTATGGCAAAGTATAAGGAAACATTTCTGAGGGTTCATATAAACAAACCAAACAAAATTAAGCATTTGTAACCCAAAGTGACAATGTGCATGCAGTCTCAAGAATCTGAGTTAAATTTTACATATCAAAAAATAGGAATCTGAGTTAAATGAAACATATAAAAAATTGTCAATAAAGATGAAAATGCATAAACAGTTAAAATAAATTTTGAATAATTTTAGTGAATAATTGAGATGTTTTAACAGGTGTTAATGGATTGATTATTGTGAATTTTTGTATAAAAGGATTTGTAAGGGATCTGTATTGTGTTCTGAGGAAGTCAAGTTGACGAAAGTGTAATAAAACTTTTTGACGCTAGTAGGGGTGTTCAAATAAGTTCTTTTTTATAGTAAGTGTTCTCCAGTGGCCATTGTGGTGTTTTAAATGAAGTTAAATAAAAGAAATATTGACAAATGTGGAAATGAAGAATGATAACTCGTAGCAATTTTACGTATTACTAATCCATAAAAGATATACACCAGCATGTTTAACTTTATACTTGATTAGCAAGAGGAGGCATTCCGTCAGTGGCACAAAATAGTGAGGCATAACAGCAGTAGTTACATGTGTACACACTGGCAGAAAAAAGTGATATAAATGAATGTGACAACATTTCAAAGGGCTATAAAGATAGGATCTATATCATGTTATCGTAAACTCAAAATGTCAAACGGCACAACAGCGAAAGTGTCGAAATGTCGAGGGTCCGTTTCTGAGATCGCAGTACAGTGAAAATTGGGATATTTGCTCTTTCCTCACTGTGGTGCGATCTTGGAGTTGGAATATATATTTAGCGGGGGAGTGGGGGGTGCAGCCCCCCACAATACTGAATTCAAGTTTCGGCATTTTCGTTCTTGTGAGCGTTCAACATTTTGCGTCTTCGATGTTATGATATAGACACTATAGATAGGCCATTATATGAGGAATGAAAATCCAGCAAGTATAATACTTTAGAGATATACCAAAATTCTGAAGGTAACCAGATCATCAGTATAAAACAGATATATATATCAACAGTCCATATTTAGGACCTAAATAATAAACACACTGCTCATATATCCATTGCTGTCTGACTAGGGTAAGTGACTGACTATGCAATTCAGACAGTAGTAATCAAGCCACAGAGCTGAATTTACTTAATCAGGAATTGTAAGAATCAGCTACCACAGACTTGTGAATGTTAGTATGAAATGGCCACAGCAAATCAACACATATAGACATGACTTGGCAGTATATTTCATCAGATGGATGGACCTTCACAAGGCAGACTCTTAGCTCTTACAAACAGCAGACTAAGTAAGCTAATAATATGCCCATAAAATGGACCATACAAACAGCAGCTAATAGAAGAAAACACCCCTGAAGTTCAATAGAAATCAATTACTGTGAAATAAAAATCTATAACCACGTGTGCTGTAGTAAGACAGTCCTTCAACTGGATCAAAGTGGTTAGATCTATAGAATATAGTTACAACATAGTGTTTCACATGCCATATAGATGAGGTTTTCTGTGTTGACATGACACAACGCATAGTAATATGGATGGCCATATAAAGAAAGTGCAAATGGGTGGCCCACATATACTCTATTAGGAGTGATTTGGAGAGGATTGAACAATAAACAGAACTCTTTTCCTGTGAATAATTAATGCATTATCATTTGTAAAATTGTTAATTGTGTAAATATCATTAAAAAGTCAGTTCCAACAAAATACAAGCAATCTCCATGGTATCCCCAAAGTCTCAAACAACCCACTAAACAAGTATAGTGGGTCCAAAAACAAAACAGTTAAGAAACTTCTCTGTCTGGAAGATATTCAGTCCATATATTTCTAGTTAATCACTTAATCACTGTATATTAATCACATCAGACAATAGTAGTAGAAGCAGCGAACTTAAACTCATCTTAAGTAAAAAAAATATATATATAATTTGAAATATTGTACAGAATTACTAAGTATTCAAAAGTAATCCAAGCAAGGCAGGCAGTCTCTTTCCAGTCGAAAATCCTTTATTAAGTACACAGACAAGCGATCTAAGTAAAGCAAAAATAACTGAGTAAACTGATTACAATGCCTCCAACACCCCCAGCTACTTAAATATACCAACTCCGAGATCGCACCACATTGAAGTGAGTGGAAACCTCCGCTTATGGAGATTTCCATTCAAATGCTAGAACATCTACAAATTTGAATGTATGGTCTTGAACATATGTGGTTCGAACTTGTAAAAGTTCGACTACGTGATAGAAACCCATCTATCTATACTATCTTTATAATAGTAGGGAAATAAGTAACTCCCTATTAAAGTGAGCAGCGATACATAAGATGTATTTAAATGGTGGATTTTGAGATTGTTGTCAAGTTCTGAAGAAGATCGTTGTATTACATTGAATGAAAGTGCTAAACTATACTTGTTGGTGCTGGCAGTAATTTAATTGTCCTAACACCACATTTTTTCTTTTTTACTAAGCAACATATACCTATACCATATATACAGTAAACTCTCAGTTAACTGGCACCCAGGATAAAGTTGGAGCTGGCTTTATTGGCTAGTAGATTTGCTATATCATTCAGCTTAGTATGGGTGGGCCCATTTACAATTAGTTTGGCACATTGTTGTGTATTGCCTTTGAGGTTGTAGATGTAGCTAAGGAATGACTTGTGATTGTCCTTAGCCTGGGAGGCTATTTTAACTTCGTATTTTACTTTGGTAAACTTAAACTAGTTCCCTGAGTTGCTTCTTTGGCTTGATGAGGGAATTCATCTCTTGCTGGGCATTTTACTTCCTAATTTTGACCACGAGTTTCTTCCTTTTGTTATACAGCTGACTGATGCTGGGATTCCATGCAATCACCTATTTTAGATCAGCTGTATCTGCTTTTTTCCATCAATAATTGGTACTCCCAGTCAATTGTCTGCAATCTATCTATCTATCCATCTATCTATCAATCTATCTATACAGATAAATAGTTAAATGGTTCCCCTGGATTTTGTCGAATGTACATTTTGTTGACAAGCACAGGGGAAGTTGTGTACAGGTGAAGGTACAGATTGCAAATGTTGATGGTATGTTTTGTAGAGACAGGTTAGCGAGGGTTGAGGAGAGTGAGAGTATTTGTTAGTGTGTTTATGAAGGAGGGTTAGGGTCCAGAATTGGCGAAGGATATATGTGATATATTCGTCTGTGAGTGTGTCCATTTCAGGGTGAGGGTCAGGATTAGATAGGGGGGTAGATGTAGTGTTTTTAGTATGTGTATATGTTTGTATTTGTGTGTGTGAGTTTGCCTTGTGTACTGGCAGTGTTACAGGAAGGTTTTTATCATAGGAGATTACCAGGCTATCGACCCACAGGTCATTTAAAGCCTAGCGATTTCATCCCAATATAATACCATAGCAATGCTAGTCAGTAGCCAAGATTACATTTAGTGATGACTGCCCATGTCCAGGAGGGTTGTGGGCACTATCCCCGGTAATAATTTGCAGTGCCCCAAACACTTATCGAGGTTCCTCTTGAACAGTGTCGTAGAGGTGTTCTGTTTCACATGAATTGGTAGCCTTTTCCAAAGACACAGCAGTCACTGGGAGATAAATCTGTCCCTCCAGCATGTCCTATTTAAATCATAGGCCATATTTAGGTCCCTGGAATGGGTAGCCCTAGTGTAATTTGATTTATGGATATGCAGCAAGATCATTAAGTCTGGGTCTTAGATTGCTCTGTAGGCCAGGCATAAGCCTCCCCTAAGAAGTCTATACTATACAGAGTATAGTGACAGTAACTTTAGTCAGACTTTGTAAGGCACATGTTGGAGCCCCTTGATTTTCTTTGTTAGAAACCTCTAAGGTCTCTCCAAATGCTGCAGATGCTTTGTACGGTACATGCCAAAAGGGGCATTACACTCAGTTATGGGCTGGATACATATAGAGGGGTTATAACCTATTTTAATCTTAAGGTGATGCCTTCACTAATCAAGTGTGCTACATAGAAAGCCTTCCTTACTACAGTAGACACATGGTAGTCAAAGTTAAGGTCACAGTCAACTTGTGATCCCAGTTCCTTTACCACTTTGTGGGTACTTTGAGTATTGCTGTTGATTTGCTAGTGTGAAATAACATTGTTTGTGCCAAAGGGAATGATGATGCATTTCTTTGCATTCAGTTTGAGACCATGACTAATACACCAGTTGTTGGTCTGTGTGATACCCTCCTGGAGTATACTGACATAATTTGGGGATTCACTGATTGCACCTAGTTTGCAGTTATCTGTAAACATGGTCAGCCACAACCCCTTAGTTTTAGCCTGAACTTCTGAGAAATATATGCCAAACAGTAGGGGGCCCAGCATTGACTCCTGTGGTACCCCACTGGTAACAGGTCTGCTGGTTGATGTGGAGTCACCCACTTTGATAGAGTGTGTCTGGTTTGTGAGCCAGTTGGCAACCCATCTTACAACAAAGGGGTTTACATTGAGTTTTCTAAGTTTATTGGTAATGCCTGACTGTAGGCTTGTGTTGAAATCCTTTGCCAAGTTGAGGTATGTTGTGTGCACAGATTTTCCCTTGTTAATGGCCCTGGTTACTAAGGCTCTGGTTATTAAGGTAAGATGTAGGATGAAGGTTTATAGGTTCACAGGTTCATAGGTAGGTTATAGGCTATCAGCCAAGGTTCTACGTAAGCCTAGCCAACAAGGTTCCCTAGCTTATGCCATCCAAGAAAGTTATTTTCCTGTGCCACTGTTGAGCAGAGACACAGAAGTGATCCTCGGGGGTGTATTTCCTATTTCCCATCCACTCATCAAGATTTTTCTTGAAGAGTGCTAATGAAGAACTTTGTTTGATATAGATGGGTAGCCTGTTCCAGAGTATGGGAAGTCTCTGGGACAGGAATCTATCCCTCCAGCATGTCCTGTTTATTATGGTGACAAGGTTTAGGTCCCTAGAGCATGTAGCTTGGAGGGATTGGGATTTCTTTAGGTGTAGCATGTCTAACAGCTCTGGGTTTGACATAGATTTATATGTTAGGCAGAGATCACCTCGGAGTAGGCGATATGCTAGGGAGCAAAGCTGGAGTTTTTTGAGGTGGTCAGTGTAGGGCATTAGTTTGAGGCCAGTAATCCTCTTTGTGAGGTACTTCTGTGGCCTTTCCAGCTGCTGCAGATGTCTTGTGAGGTACATTCCAAAAGGGGCGTTGTACTCTATAATGGGTCAAATGAATGTCGAGTAGAGTGGAACAATGACCTCTTTTTTCCTGGATGAGAACCCTTTTATGATGAGGTGTGCCACGTAGAAGGACTTCCTGAGTACTGTGGCAATGTGACTATCAAAGAAGAGACTACTGTCTGCCTGGGTCCCAAGGGCTCTTATCACACATTTGGTGTTAAGTAGATTGCTGCCTATGTGGTAGTTCATGGGTACAGAGTTTTTACCAAAGGGGATGACACTGCACTTTTTGGCATTGAGCTTGAGGCCATGGCTCTGACACCAGGCATCTGTCTCAGCGAGGCCCTTCTGTAGGATGTCCACATCATTTGGGAACTTGACTAAGACTCCTAGTTTGCAGTCATCTGCAAACATCGTTAGCCAGAGGACTTCTGTGTTAGCCTGTACTTCAGAGAAGTAGAGACCGAAAAGGAGAGGTCCCAAGATGGAACCCTGTGGTACTCCACTTGTCACTGCTTTAAGGTCAGATTTGGAGTCTGCAACTTTTACAGTGTGGGTTCTGTCAGTGAGCCAGTTGGCAGCCCATCTTGTGACGTAGGGATTTATACCTAGTTTAGTGAGTTTACCTATAATTCCAGAATGGGGGAGGTTGTCGAAAGCCTTGGTGAGGTCAAGATAGGCTGTGTGAACCACCTTACCCTCATCCACGGCTTTGGTGTCTGCCTCAAAGAAGTTGATTAGGTTCAGGTTTGGGGAAGCATTATGGCATTCGGGTTAGGGTTAGCACCCATTACTAAGATGGTGAGGCCCCCCTCTGCCCCCTTATATATTATCATCCATAAACCTTAACTTAGGCCTTCCTCTTTTCCTCTAACCTGGCAGCTTCATCTTTAGCATCCTTTTCCCAATATACTGAGCATCCCTCCTCAGCACATGTCCAAACCAACGTAATCTCATCTCTCTGGCTTTGTCTCCAAACTGTCCAACCTGGGCTGACACACTAATATACTTATTCCTAATCCTGCCCACCCTCGTCATACCAAGTTAAAATCTCAACATCTTTAAGTCTGCCACATCCAGCTCTGACTCCTGCCTTTTTGTCAATGCCACTGTCTCCAACCCATATAACATAGCTGGTCTCACTACCCTCTCGTACACCTCCCTTTCACTCTTACTGGTACTTGTCTGTCGCAAATCACTCCTGACACTCTTCTCCACCCACTCCATCCGGCCTGTACTCTCTTCTTCACCTCTCTTCCACACTCACCGTTACTCTGAACTGTTGATCCCAAGTATTTAAACTCATCCACCTTTGCCAACTCTACTCCCTGCATCCTCACCATTCCTCTGTCCTCCCTCTCATTCACACACATATATTCTGTCTTAGTCCTGCTGACCTTCATTCCTCTCCTCTCTAGCGCATATCTCCACCTCTCCAGGGTCACCTCAACCTGCTCCCTACTCTCACTACAGATCACAATGTTATCTGCAAACATCATAGTCCACGGGGACTCCTGTCTAATCTCGTCTGTCAACCTGTCCATCACCATTGCATATAAGAAAGGGCTCAGAGCTGATCCTTGATGTAATCCCACCTCCACTTTAAATGCATCCATCACTCCTACTGCAGACCTCACGGCTACTTCAAAAGAACGAAATCCCTGATTACCGAAGACAAAATTTTCATGAGTGACTGGAATGCTGAAGGATTTCACATGGTAAGTATCTGATTGGCCACCATCTTACAATGAAACACACCACGCAACCTCAAACCCACCCAGATGGGGGGCTACCCCCCACACCACCCAATGTGAGGGGCTGCACCTCCACCCCACCCCACCCCTAACTAAATATACCAACTCCGGGATTGAACTACAGTGGAGCAAAGGGCAATTTCACCTAGTTTGCCACCTGGTTACTTACCCTGTGAAAACCTTCAGCATTCTTGTCATTCATGAAGTTTTGGAGATGTCTCATACATTTCATCTTTGGTAATGTGGGATTTTGGCCTTTTCAGACCTATATATATATATATATATATATATATATATATATATATATATATATATATATATATATATAGTATATATCTATATCTATCTGTATATACATATATATATATATATATATATATATATATATATATATATATATATATATGGGTCTACTTTCATAGACCGAAGCGCCACGTCACCGACACCTGGAAGACCGAGACGGAACGACCGAACAGGTAGGTTACTGAAAACGCGATATCCCGACAGCTGAGAGACTGACAACGGCAGCGTGTGAGCACGATACGGTAAGTGTGCGAAAGTGAAAGATTTAGGATTGGGGAGCGGACAGGTAAGTGTACGATAGTGAGGGATTTGAGGTTAGGGTGTGGGAAAGGTGAGTGTGCGGTGGTGTCGGACTAAAGGTTCCGGTGAGGTAAGTGTGTGGAAGTGACGTAGAGTAGTGTAGGGAAGTGTTAAGTGTGTCAGGGTTAGAATGTGGGTGGAGTGAGTGTGCGATAGTGACGGGCTGAATGTTTTAGGGTGGGTTAAGTGAGTTAGGGTTAGGGTGCAGGTAGGGTAAGTGTGCGATAGTGACGGTGTTGAGGTTTAGGGGTGGGTTAAGTGAGTTAGGGTTAGGGTGCAGGTAGGGTAAGTGTGCGATAGTGACGGTGTTGAGGTTTAGGGGTGTGTTAAGTGAGTTAGGGTTAGGGTGCGGGTTGGGTAAGTGTGCGGTAGTGTCGGACGTTAGGGTTAGGGTTTAGGTTAAGGTTAGTGGATATGTTGTTGTGTGTAATGTGCAGTTGACGTTTTTTGTGTCGGTGTTGTGGTGTTCGGTATTTTAAGTTGTCGGTGTGGTGTGTTTTCGGTTGTTTGGGGTCGGTAACTTGTGTGTCAGCGATTCGTACGTTCGGTCTATGAAAGTAGACCCATATATATATATAATGGGTTCACTTTATAATCTCGAAATTCTGAAATACCGAATTTCAGAATATCGAGATCATAAAGCTGAAACACCACAATACCGAATGCCCATTATCGCGAACTTCAAAATCCCGACACTTACATACATACACTCACAGACACACAACTGCCCCACACACACAAACAAAACTAACCTACACCCTCCTACTTATATATTCTAACTCTGAAACCGCACAATCACACACACAAAGGCAACTCACACCCACACATTTCACAACCCCTTGCACACACAAATCACAACCAAAACACACACTAACATACACTACAACACATAACCTACACACTCATACAAACTTACCTGCACTTACATCCATTCATACACCGCAACTCCAGAAGCTCCGAACTTCGGTATTTCGAACTTCTGGTGTTTCGCGATTTTGAGCATTCGGTATTATAATCTCGGTATTCTGAAATTCAGTATTTCTGAATATCGTGATTATAAAGTGAACCCATATATATACATATATATATATATATATATATATATATATATATATATATATATATATATAGAGAGAGAGAGAGAGAAAGATATATATATATATATATATATATATATATATATTTTATGTCCAGCTTACCCAGTATAAAACAAACATGTATGTAAAGCATGTTGTCATATTGACGTCAGCATTTTTTAGAAGTAGCCTCGCCTCACATCTGCTGTATTATATCCATGTTTTAAACTTCTTTTGATCCTCTGTGACAAACAGTAGTAAGATTCAGAATATAGACAAAATGATGTCAGATTATCCCTTCTTTTCAAAATACAGAAATATGTAAAATAAGACACTTTAAACCACAATGTTTTTCAGAACTAGTTTGTGGCAAACAGCATATAAAAGAAATTGTTTTTCCTTGGAGATTTCATACTTTCTACCATAAGAAGAATAAAAACATGGTTCCTGAATGCATGAAAAATAAACTTTAAGTCAAATAAATAACAACATTTTAAACATTACCCTTAAACTTTTAAAGCATTTCTGTTCCTCACTCCTCTGTACCCTCCATGCATGAGGGGTAGCACCCAATAGTCCTGATACTTTTCTTCTTATATATGTATGCCAAGCTCTGTACTTCGATGTAGGGGGATTCTATCCTACCATGCCCTTTGAACTCTTTCCCTACATTTGTTGTAAGTCTGGTACTCTGAGGATGGCAGTTCATTCCTTGGAAGTTCAAGAGGCAGACTTTTCTCACATTCTATTTCATCAGTTCAGACTATACTTCTGGACGAAACTAAAATGAAACAGGCTGTGGTTATTTATTTATTTATTTATTTATTGAATATTTTTTCTAGCTAGAACTTAGCTGTCAACTAGGTTCTTTCAACTGCCAACAGTATTCTTTTCCCATTGTTAGTGCAAACACTAGCAAGAGTTATCTTGTTTCAAATACTTACCTACCTTATTTTTAATGATAATGACCAGATTAGCAGTTGAAGGTGTGTCCTATTCTTATATACGAGTTTGTAAATTAATATCTTTAATGCATAAATGCAATTTATGCATCATTTAGCAGAATAATTTGCTTTTAGAAGTTTATATCTTGACTCTTCTATTTTTAATGTAAACAGTTTCTTAGAGGCTGTAAATGGTTAAATTCAAGCTTCAGATGATGTATTAAATTAAACAGGACTGCAAACGTAGTAGTTGAAAATACTTTAATTTAAATGGTACGTATTTCAAAGAGACCATTTCACAGGTCTCCACTGCTTATCTTAATCAGATGCTAAGTAACTTTTTTCTCATACATTAATTAATTAATACTTAGAAAACTTTAAAAATTTGTAACACAAAACCTATCAATTTTATACTGGATTATGGCTTGAGCGTCTGTTGTTTGAATTATAATGGCAAGCTGTATGGCCTAGTGTTTTACTACATACCTAGGCATGCAGGTATCAAACAGCAACCAGCACCCTCTTGCACTTTAATACTTACATGACATTTCTTTTGGGTTAATGCCAGTAATGGAAGCAACAGTTTTGAACTATATGTAAATGAATTCATATGATGTAAGGCAGTTATGTGGCTGAACCACCAGTCAAACCTGGCTGAAATGGGATGGTTTAACTAGCACTGTTGCTCATTTTAGAGTACATAGCTCCTGCTGTCTTTGCTTTCCTCTTATGTGGGTGGTCTAGGATTTACAGCATACAAAACCTCCTACAAAATCCTGAGAGTTGTTATCACACGTCTGCTAGCTAGAGCTTCATAAATATCATGGAAGGGATCATATTGACCAAGTTATGACTCATTTCTTCTATTGTTCTGCTGCAAACCCATCCTCCAACATCATAATGGCTGAATGCAGAAAGGTATTAGCAGTATCACTTTAGTATATATTACAATCCATTAACCAATCAGATATGAGCCCAGCTCATGTATAGCTTTGATGTGTTTCCTAGTGGAGACAGTACTGCCACACAGCTTGATGCAGGAGGTACAACTTGTTCTTCAGGACTGAAGTGACATGATTAGTTGGTTAGCGGGTTAGTTAGTTAGTTTACTAGAAGGAGGGAAGAATGGGCTAATCCCATTTTCAACAGGGTTCTGAGGATAGAAATGCCATAAATACTAGATAAAAGATCAGTCATTATTATAGAGAAATGAAATATTTACTACATATAAAATCATGGACATGGAAACAAATGCCAAAGTGACGCCAGTATAAAATGCATCAGGTTGCCAATTAACTACACACACATAATAAGATTTTCTCATGGCAACAATGAAAGTCACAAGTAACTCTTCCTAATATGCTATTGATTTACATAGTGCAGGAGGGGTGTGCTATCATGCCATGAAATGTGTACACAACTACAGTCACAGTATGTAGCACAGAGTAGCAAAAATAAACAGGAGTATATAATCTTAAGCATGGAACAAAATTATCCAGTGACAGAGAAAATAAATCCATCAGGCTGCAAGTGAAATATGTATACATTAGTGTTTGCACAAAGCTATTACTTCACAACTTATGTCACAAGCTTATAGGCCAGGACTATTGTTCTCAATAAATGAACACAACTGCAATATTTAAACAGAACATGAAACTATCAGGAGAGAATACATGAACAGAAGTTCAGGAGATGAAGGGATAAGTGTAGAGTTGATATGGGATTAGGATAGAAAGTTCAGGAGATGAAGAGATAAGTGTAGAGTTGATATGGGATTAGGATAGAAAGTTCAGGAGATGAACGGATAAGTGTAGAGTTGATATGGGATTAGGATAGATGGGAATAGTGGGAACCAAGAGGGCAGGAGAGCAGGTAGTGGAGGAAACAGATAAAGGAGAAAATATATGGAATAAGATAACACCAGGAGGAAGGACTGAGATTGGGGCGTTATACATGAGTGTGATAATCAGGGAGACTCAAACAAAAAAAAATATAAACAAATGAATGCAATTGTTCTAAAATAACAATCAAAAGCTGGTGGAATTATGAAGAATGAGTGTAGTAGGGGAAATTAGGGATACTGGAGTCTAGCAGAGAGCTAACATACCTTAAAATAGATATTACTTCTCTATTTATTCATAACACTCCTAATGTGTGTAAACAATTTATTTTTCACTTTCTACAAAAAGGGTCATGGCATTAAAAGTAAAAATGCACTTTTCCAGCTGTTGTTCTTTTCCTGGACCTCATCCTTCTTTTATATATCATTCTGTTGAGTTACAGTAAAAATAGATAATTATGTCATCTACCTAAGATACAGTTTATCTTCCCCATCTTAGGAAAAAGCTGTAATGTTTTCCTTCACATATCTAATAACAAGGAAACAACCTTTTTGTCAAAAATCATTTTATTTCTTAAAAGGTACAACAAGTAACGATGATACATTTTTGAAAATAATGTTCAAATTGAAAAGTAACCTTTAGGTGAATGTTAATAATCATGTAACCCAGATGTCCTTGTACACTTTTTGACAAAACATTGGCTACTATAAATGATTTAAGTTAAGAAAAGTCTTTTGAAGTTGCCATACAACACCCAATCACTTTTTTATTTGATTTGTTAACCAGGTAGGTGAGCTGGTCCTTAGACCATTTAAGCCATGACCTGGGCTACAGGGTTGTATGAAATTGTAAGGGCTATTAAGATACTCACAAAACAAAATGCTTAAATATCATACAATTGCATTCTCTGTATTGAAATAATACACAAACAGAATAATGTGGACATAGTACAATGATAAATAAATGATGCATAGTATAAAGCTAAAGTGATGAAATATATGTACTTTCTTCATATCTTCTGCGTCATGGAACCAGATAACATAGCCGGCTGTTTCTGAAACATAAAGAAAATAGTAATAAACATGCTCCGACAGAACCCCGCCATCAGCTATTTAACTTAAGCTTGGCTACAGTCCAAGTGGTGAAATATGATGTACAGAACTGGGGATGCCATGCCATAAAGGTGGCCCTATTAATGACCTGGAAACTATTGTCCCATTAGTTTGACAAGTTTCATTTGTAAGACCATGGAATGCAATTATAATACACATACATATTTCAAGCACCAACAATTATGCCCTTCTAGCCTGCCATTGTGCCAAAATATTTATTCCCACAATAAGCATCCAAGTTGTTTTTAAAAATATTTAAACTAGTATTTACTTACTAATATAATAACATGTGACATAGGCATTAAAGATCTCATCAGGCTAGATCTGGAGATATTTGCTTTTGTTAAAGGTAGAGCTTGTCTATTGGAGCTGTCAAATGTCATAAAAAAGTAAAACAAGCTGTTGACAGCTGTCACATTGTACACATTGATTTGGCCAAGGCATTTGACACTGTCCCTTATACAATTAATAAACTACATGCATGACAAATAGACTTGTAAGTGCTAAGATTGTTAGCAAACTGGCTAAAAGAATCCACATGATGCAAATGGCAGGGCAGCATAAGAGAGCATGAAGATGACCAGTGTTGCCGAGCAGGGTTCAGTGTTGGGAGCAGTTGTGTTTAACATTTGCTTCTCTGACCTACAGAC
Source organism: Protopterus annectens (assembly GCF_019279795.1). Lineage (NCBI taxonomy): Eukaryota > Metazoa > Chordata > Ceratodontiformes > Protopteridae > Protopterus > Protopterus annectens. Next base: position 1,762,244,024 of record NC_056733.1, on the reverse strand, counting down.
TAAAAACCAAGATCTATGACTAATCATGTTTGCAGATGACTGCAGACTTGGAGTTCATTGTCAAATCCCCTTTTGGTACAGAACCCTCTGGCAGGGACTGACACATAAATGGCTGTTGATATTGAAAATGGATTTAAATTAAATGCTAATATTGTTGCATTGGCGAAAAAAACACTCCCTTGCATATAGCATTGACAATACTCTACTTCAAAATGAAAATGTAGTTATAGGCTTAGGGAAATGGGTTGATAATTCTCTCTCCTATTATTACCATGTAGCAACATTTTTGTTCAAGAAATCTTTCTACTAGTTGCAGCTGATTACCAAGAGAATATCATGCAGATCTAAACATGCCATTGTCCCCTTGTATTCAGCACTGATCAGACCCAAAGGAATGTACCTCACCACACTTACCAACAGTTAGAAAGATCCCAGAGGTTCCTAAAAAGTAGGATCACAGGCTTAAAGTCTAGAATCTACTAGAAAAGAGTAGAGGCACTGTCCCTCTCGTCTGTGTCTTACAGGCTCCTCACAGGAAGCCTATGCCTTGTCTTCTGAGTAATCAGGCACCCAGTCATTCAGCATTCTTTGAACCTTCACAGATCAGACAGTCCCACAAATACCAGGTCAAGGAATCTAAACCTGCTTGAGTAAAGCAGTAAAACAATGTGGTAAAGAGAGATCCATTAATCAGCATCTCCTTCACCTCTGGAATAGATTCCTCTTGCAGATAAAGCAGTGTCCTATACTATTTTCTTTGCAATGTAATCTGGATACCGCAGGGCAACAAAAAAAAGATGGTAAAGCTGGGAATAATAGAACAGAGAAGCTTGATTGAAGGAAAAACAATACTGATTACAACTTTGTATAAACCCTTGAAGTATTCCACTGGGGATGCACAAGCCAGTGCATTTCTTTGTGCCGGTCCCAAGCCTGGATAAATGGGGAGGGTTGCATCAGGAAGGGCATCTGGTGTAAAATTTTGCCAAATCATACATGCAGACAACAGTACAGAAATACATACCGGATCGGTCGAGGCCCGGGTTAACAACGACTGCCACCAGTACTGTTGGCCAACAGGGTGCTGGCGGAAATTGGGCTACTGTTGGCCGAAGGAGGAAGAAGAGGGGAAAGGCATGCCCAAAGGCAAGTGAAGGCTAGGACTTTGATAGTGAGGGTTGGAACTTTGAATTTTGGCAGTATGACTGGTATAGGGAGAGAGCTAGCTGATATGATGGACCGAAGAAAGGTTGGTATATTGTGTGTGCAAGTGACCAGATGGAAGGGGAGCAAGACTAGGTGTATCGGAGGCGGTTTCAAATTGTTTTATCATGGTGTGGATGGAAGGAGAACTGGTGTAGGCATTATCCTGAAGGAACACTATGCTAAGAGTGTTTTGGAGGTGAAAAGAGTGTCGGATAGAGTGATGTTTATGAAGCTGGAAATTGATGGTGTAATGATGAATGTTGTTATTGCATATGCTCCACAAGTTGGGTGTGCGAGGGATGAGAAAGAAAGTTTTTGGAGTGAGTTGGATGAAGTGGTGATGACTGTACCCAAGGGTGAGAGACTGGTGATTGGAGCAGATTTCAATGGGTATGTTGGTGAAGGGAACAGATGGGATGAGGAAGTGATGGGTAGGTATGGTGTTAAGCAAAGGAATGCAGAAGGTCAGATGGTGGTGGATTTTGCGAAAAGGATGAACATGGCTGTGATGAATACGTATTTTAACAAGAGGGAGGAGCATAGGGTGACATACAAGAGTGGAGGAAGATGCACACAGGTGGATTATATCTTATGTAGAAGGGCCAATCTGAAGGAGATGGGAGACTGTAAAGTGGTGGCAGGGGAAAGTGTAGTTAGGCAACATAGGATGGTGGTTTGTAGGATGACATTGGTGATCAAGAAGAGGAGGATGAGTGTGAGGGCAGCACCAAGGATCAAATGGTGGAAATTGAAAAAGGGTAATTGTGAGGTGATGTTCAGGGAAGAGTTAAGACAGGCACTGGGTGGCAATGAAGAGTTACCGAATAGCTGGGTAACTACAGCAGAGCTAGTAAGAGAGATGGCTAGAAAGGTGCTTGGTGTGACATCTGGAAAGACGAAGGAGGACAAGGAGACCTGGTGGTGGAATGAAGAAGTACAGGGGAGTATACAGAGAAAGAGGTTGGCGAAGAAGAAGTGAGATTGTCAAAGAGATGAAGAAAGTAGACAAGAGTATAAGGAGATAAGGTGCATGGCAATCAGAGAGGTGGTGAAGGCTAATAATAAGGTGTATGAAGAGTTGTATAAAAGGTTGGACACTAAGGAGGGAGAAAAGGACCTGCACCGATTGGCTAGACAGAGGGACCGAGCTAGTAAAGATGTGCAGCAGGTAAGGGTGATAAAGGATAATGAGGGAAATGTACTCACAAGCGAGGAGAGTGTGTTGAGTAGATGGAAAGAGTACTTTGAGGGGTTAATGAATGAAGAGAATGAGAGGGAGAGAAGGCTGGATGATGTGCGGATAGTGAATCATAACATGCAGTGGATTAGCAAGGAGGAAGGTAAGGATAGCTATGAAGAGGGTGAAGAACGGAAAGGCTGTTGGTCCAGATGACATACCTGTGGAAGTATGGAGGTGTTTAGGTGAAATGTCTGTGGAGTTTTTAACTAGATTGTTTAATGAAATCTTAGAAAGTGAGAGGATGCCTGAGAAATGAAGAAAAAGTGTTTTGGTACCAATTTTTAAGAATAAGGGTGATGTGCAGAGCTGTAGTAACTACAGAGGGATTAAACTGATCAGTCACAGCATGAAGTTATGGGAAAGAGTAGTGGAAGCTAGGTTAAGAAGGGAGGTGATGATTAATGATCAGCAGTATGGTTTCATGCCAGGAAAGAGCACTACAGATGCGATGTTTGCTCTGAGAGTGTTGATGGAGAAGTACAGAGAAGGTCAGAAGGAGTTGCATTGTGTCTTTATGGATTTAGAGAAAGCATATGACAGGGTGCCTAGAGAGGAGTTGTGGTATTATATGAGGAAGTCAGGAGTGTCAGAGAAGTATGTAAGAGTGATACAGGATATGTACGAGGGTAGTGTGACAGCGATGAGGTCTGCAGTGGGAGTGACGGATGCGTTTAAGGTGGAGGTGGGATTACATCAAGGATCAGCTCTGAGCCCTTTCTTATTTACAATGGTGATGGACAGGTTGACAGACGAGATCAGACAGGAGTCCCCGTGGACTATGACGTTTGCAGATGACAATGTGATCTGTAGTGAGAGTAGGGAACAGGTGGAGGAGACCCTGGAGATGTGGAGATATGCTCTAGAGAGAAGAGGAATGAAGGTCAGCAGGGCTAAGACAGAATATATGTGTGTGAATGAGAGGGAGGATAGAGGAATGGTGAGGATGCAGGGAGTAGAGGTGGGGAAGGTGGATGAGTTTAAGTACTTGGGATCAACAGTTCAGAGTAGTGGTGAGTGTGGAAGAGAGGTGAAGAGAGTACAGGCAGGATGGAGTGGGTGGAGAAAAGTGTCAGGATTGATTTGTGACAGACAAGTACCAATAAGAGTGAAAGGGAAGGTCTACAAGAGGGTAGTGAGACCAGCTATGTTATATGGGTTGGAGACAGTGGCATTGACAAAAAGGCAGGAGTCAGAGCTTGATGTGGCAGAGTTGAAGATGTTAAGATTTGCACTGGGTGTGATGAGGATGGACAGGATTAGGAATAAGTATATTAGAGGCTCAGCCCAGGTTGGAAGGTTTGGAGACAAAGCCAGAGAGACAAGATTACATTGGTTTGGACATGTGCTGAGGAGGGATGCAGATTATATTGGGAAAAAGATGCTAAGGATGAAGCTGCCAGGTAACAGGAAAAGAGGAAGGCCTAAGATAAGGTTTATGGATGTGGTGAGAGAGGACATGTAGGTGGTTGGTGTGACAGAACAAGATGCAGAGGACAGGAAGAAATGGAAACAGTTGATCCGCTGTGGCGACCCCTAATGGGAGCAGCCGAAAGAAGAAGAAGATAAACTCTTCAAGTATTGTTATCACAAAAAAAACTTTGGATCTGGATATATCTTTTCCAAACAGATTTAAGAACTAAAGTAAATTTCAAAACACCATTATGAATACATTTAAGAAATAAGTATAGATTGACAAGAAGACTTTTTAAACAAGATTTTTGAAGCATATTCATTGTAATGATTCCAACTGTAGACAGTAGCAAAAGGATTCCACGTTTTCCATCTAACTGTATCTTGGTGGGGTGTCCACTAACAGTTAATTGTATTTTGTTGCTATAATTTAGATTCTGTTATGGAAAGGCCTTACCTAAATAGTCTTGACTTTTTTACTTTTAGGGGCTTTAAATACGCAATGCAGCAAAGGTTTAGTGTGGAGTGGAGTTTGCATGTTATAAGATAAGAGCAGGATTAATAATGATAAGTAGTATTTTAACAGGATATTTTTGTTATAGCTTCTTTAGATAAAAGTAAAAAAAAAGATGTGAACGTTTGTAAAAGTAGCTTAAGCTGATTCAGGAATTTGTGTATGACACTGTCAGTTTGTTTTATAAATGGTAAAGTAGAGTCAAGTGTAAGTCTTACATATTTGTATTGGGTGACACTCTGGATTATATTGCCTTGGGTGTCAGAGAATGCAAGAAGAGAAAGGCTTGAAAACTTAAGGGGTAACCCAAATAATATGGCATTAGTTTTAGTTTGATTGATAAAGCTGTTTTTCGCCTCATGGAGTAAGATGTCATTTACGGAAATGACTTCTGTACAGCTTTGCTTTTGTACTAAGCACCTTCTGCTTTCTACAACATGATTGGTCAGTGGAGAGTTGGAACTTACTCAGTGGGTGGCAAGATTCACTTTTCAAAAAAAAAAAAAAAAGTGAAATATTAGGAATGAGGAGTCTCTTTTTGGACATTTCTTTAATTTACTGCTTCTTAGCTTAATGTTCTAATGCCATAGTGCATCTAGGCTACACTGGTATAGCTTGTCTCAGTGTAACTATATTACACTTCTTTCTTGCTAAAAATAGTTACTCTCAGGACACACAAAAACTTTTATCTGCCAAGTTTACAAGCAATTTTACAGCAATCATTGCCTGTAATCATTAATTTTTATTTATCCTGCATTCTGCAATGTGACTGGATTCTGTTAACTATAATAATTACACTGAACCATTAGGCCATGATGCTGGTAACATACAGTTATTATAAGAGAAGGGGAAAATAAATAATGAACACATGCATTTAGACATAAATTGTCTGACTCTCTTGGCAGAGTGACAACATCCAAAATATATTTATTGCTATGTCCACCATATTTGCTATGTTTGCAGGGAGTTGTGCTATGTGTGCACAAGCTTCAACTATTTACAGCTGCATTCTCAAGGTCATCTTAATAATTGCCCTCCCAACACAGACTGCTTTTGATGAAACAGACGTCCATGAAACATGCAGCCTATTTCTGTTTTTATGAAAGAAACAAATCAGTGGAATGCATGGACCCCCCCAGTCATAATATATATTTATTTTTATGTATTGCTTTTGTTTACTGGGAAAGTCTGACTGGGCACAGAACCTATTTTCAGCAGAGGCCTGTGGAGAAAGGCTTGAGTGTACAAACAACAATGATGGACAAAGTGACACTAACATTTGAAAAGCAATAATATACTATAGTCTTTACAGCATTTTTAAAAAGAGGAAGAAGTTTATTTCAGATTTGATAAAGTATATATATGTTCATAGGTTCATAAGCAAGTACTAGGCTAGCTGCCTTTGTGGGCCATTTCAAGCCTAGCCGATTTCCCTTATAGAGAATCAAACTCTGTACCTCTTGTCTGTGAAGTAAACCATTAGACATATTGCAGCTGTTTTCATCAGAAAGCAATAAGTCTTGCAAGAAGTATAGTGGTGAGACAGCTAGAGTTGAGAAATAGAAAACAAGGGTAGTTGAGAGTGAAAGAGCATAATGCAAGGGGGGACGAGAGTGAGTTCTGGTACACGTAGGAGGAGGATATGGAGGGAGTTAAGCGAGGATTGATGTGCTAATCTGGTACAGAACATTTGCAGAGCCAAGAGTTAAATAAATGAAACTTTAGCTGTTGCTTGAATGACTTCGGTGAGCATTCCTGTCTTACTGTTAAGGGGATGGAGTTCCAGTTTTTTCACACTTGTTGAGAGTACAGGGAACAGCCTACAGGGTTGTTGGCTTTTGATATCTGTAGAAGGTCTTTGTAGGAAGAACGCAAGCATCTGAGTGGGTTTTATGGTTGTACAAGGTTTACAAGGTTTACTAGAAATGGACAGTCATTTGGTTTGTTTATTAGATTCTGTATAATAGGGAGCTGGGAGTGTGTGAGATGGAGAGATAATTTAAGCCACTGGCAGTCTCTGAGGGTCAAACAATGATGTGGTCCATGAGGGAGGTTGGCTGCAAATCTTGTAACATTGTTGTAACACTGACTGAGTTTCTTTAATTGGGTTAATTGGAGGTTTATCAGTACTGGTGCTGAGTAAAGGAGAGTATTTAGTAGTAAGGTAGTGGCAATAGAGTTTTTCCCTATAGAGATTGCTTAGTTTTCAGTGTGTTTTTTCACTGCATGTCAAATGTGAAAGTCAAACTTTAGGTCTTCATCTATGTCAATTTCTAGTAGTTTTGTTTGTGTGGCAAGTTGTATTTTGGTATTGTTGGAAGAGGTAATAATAAAGGATACTTTATTGTGAGGTGTTTGGGAGTTAAGATAATTAATTTTGTTTTGTTAGGGTTCTGGAATAGCTGGGAGGTATTCAGCCAGTTTTCTATAGAAGTGAAGGATTCTTGGGTCAGTTTTTGTAGAGAATTAATGTTGTTTGCTGAGCAGATGATGGTAGTATTGTCTGCATACTGTAGAAAGTTAGCATATTAACTGACCAGATCAAGTTCATTAACAAAGTTGCTAAACAGATTTCATTTATTTAACTCTTGGCTCTGCAACTGCAACAGGAAGAAAGGATGAGATGTCAGTGTGCCATTTTACTGCCTGAAGTCTGTTAGAGAGATAACAAGAAAACCAAGATAGACAGGAATTGTCAAGGCCAAGAATGGAGAGTTTTTGTAAGAGTATAGCTTTGAAGACAGTGTTGAAAGCTTTCAATAGATCAAAAAAAGAGAGCAGATACAAGTTTACCATCATTTATCTTTGTGTTAACAGTGTTAGTAAAGTTAATGAGGGTGGTGGAGTTACTGTGGAGACGGCAAAAAACATGCTGTGAAGGAGAGAAGAGTGAATGTTGTGTGATATAGGAGTTGGGTCTAAATGCATCAGCCAAATTGTTTTGATATGGGAAAGGATAGCAATGGGTCTATAATTTGTGAGAAGAGTAGAATGATCAACTTTGTGGGTGGGGAGAATGTAACATATTTTCCATAATAAAGATACATATGATTTATTGACTGAGTGGCTTATTAGAACTGAGAGAGGGTAAGCTATGGCCTCTGCTGCCATTTTTAAATATTCATTAGGTAACTTGCCTGGTGCTAGTGAGGTAGGTTTTAGGTTAAGTAGTAGTTTTTTGATGATAGCAGTGGGGGCTGGCTAGAGAGACAGGATATGGGAGTTATTAGAGTCTGCATTGTGTTCATGGCACTGTTTTTTCTAGAGCTGCTGAGTAAGGAAGAAATTGATTTAATAAAATTAGAGTTAAATTCATTAGCAATGTCAGCTGCGTTATTAGATTTGAGTGCACTTGAAGACTGTGTTGAATGGCCAGGATTTAGAAGCTGATTTATGGAAAACAGAATAATTTGGTGTTCTGATCATTTTTATTTTGAAGGTTAATGTATTTTTGTCTAATTTAGTATGGTATTTGCCTCTGTTTCTAAGCTCTCTGAATTTCTGATAGTTTGGCTGGGTTTTATTCGTAGCCCACTTTCCAAGCAACATCTCTTAAGTTTCATGAAATGTTCATGAAGCTTCCCATCTCTATCCTCACTCCCATTGCTAAAATATTAGAAAAATATGTGCATGCTCAACTTCTTAACCACTTAGTTAATAATCAGCTTCTCTCCCCAACCCAACATGGCTTTAGGGCAGGCCATAGCACAAACACAGCTCTTATTTCCTTTTTGGATACTGTAAATCGAGCATGTGATACCAATAAAATCGCCTCTACTCTTTTTCTTGACCTTTCAAAAGCCTTCAACACCATATCTCACCCCCTTCTGCTCTCTAAACTTGACAACCTAAGTGTCTCCCCTCCAACCTGAAATTGGTTCTCAAACTATCTCTCTGAGAGATATCAATCTACAAAGTGGCAACAATCCTGTTCTCCCTTCCTCAACATCACTACAGGTGTACTCCAAGGTTCCATTCTGGGCCCCCAGTTATTCAGCATATTTATAAATGACTTCCATTACTCCCTCACTCATGGTACTGTGATCCAATATGCAGATGACTCTACAATCATCTGCACTGCTAAAACCCCTTCTGAGCTTCAACTACTAACTCAACAAGCTGTTACATCCACTGAAAACTGGATGTCAAGCAACCACCTTGTCCTCAACCCAAACAAAACAAAACTGATTCTATTCACTCCCAAAAAGACAATCCCCCTAAATAGGTCAGAATTCTCTATCTGCTCCCTTAATAATACCACCATTGAAACCGTCTCTAGCACCAAACTGCTAGGAGTCACCATTGACGAAAATCTAACATTTGACCTCCACATTCTCAACAATATCAAAAAAACACATCAGAAACTGGACACCCTCTACAGGCACAACTGTTATCTTAACCTTAGTGCAAAAAAAGGCTTTAGCCTCAGCCTTCCTACTTCCATCCCTGCTATATGGTGCCCCTATCCTTACAAATATTCACTCATCCCTCAAAAACAAGCTAGATTCATGTTACAATAAATTTCCCAAATTCACAACAAGTGCTAGATCCTCTACACAACATTGCTCCTCTTTACAGCAACTAAACTGGCTTGAACTACCACTCTATCTAAACTACCTTCACTTAACTACTGCACATAAACTAATATATAACCCCACATCATGCCCATTTCTCTTCTCCCTGCTGACCTTGTACCAGCCAAATAGACCCCTTAGATCAGAAAATAAAACTATGCTCAAAGTCAACAAACCCCAACTCTTAACCAGTCAAATGCTCTATTTCTTTACTGTTTCCAAACTCTGGAACTCTCTCCCATCCATAACAGTAGCCCTGCCCTATTTAAAAGGTCTCCTAGACAATACCTCTCCTCTTGCTGGCTATGCCCATACCAAAAATAACTCTCTCTAAACTCTATCTCCCCTACTCTACCCCTCTACTTTTTTCCCCAACTCTTTTTCCCATCCTCCTCCTTCTTGCCAACCAGCACTCTAACCATCCCAGCTGTGCCTACCCCTGGTACCTACCCAAAATTGATACTAAATCCATCTCTCAATACCCACCTTACTACCACTCCTGAACCTTTCATCCCTGTCTTTTTTGCACTCCTATTCTACTCTTCAATCCATTGCCCAGCTACTTGTTTAATACAGTGTTAACTCTTACATGTACATTATACTGTGTTACCTTAAAATCCATGCCTATTATTGCTACTGTATAGCCTTCTAAACATTCATGTAACTATATTGTATTTTTGTACAAACTGTAAAGTATAGCCTTCTAGCCATTTATGTAACTGAAAATTATTTTCTGTATAATTTGTATGTGGAGCTTTTCTCCACGGCCTCCACTGAAAATGGGCTCTCCAAGGCCCAGTGGACTTTCCCTGTAAACAAATGCAATGAATAAATAATTAAATAAATACATTTTGTGCTTCTCCATAGCATGATTTGATTTAACTCATTTTTTTCTAAGGGAGGTCAGTTTATTTAGGATTTTTAGGGATATATTATTCAAGTTAGATACAGCATCATCAAGTGGTAGGTGTTTTAGTTTTTCCACTTATATTGCTTTAAGTATGAGATGAATGTGTCTTTGTTGCAATGTGACAGGTTATGAATCACATTAAAGTTGTTTTGTTTCTTGAGTTTGTTTGCCTTTTTATGGTGAACATAGGGTGATTGTCACTTAAAGTGTTTGAGAGAGTCCCAGAGTTAGAGATTTTACTTGGCATGGAAGAGAGTATCCAGTTTATTGTGGTACCCCTGTTAGTTTTATTATTGAAGTGAGTGGGAGTGATGATCGATTGTATTGGTCCATATGGATTTATGGTACAGGTGGGGTTATTAGTGCAGAGAGAGACAGACAGTCAGTATTGAAGTTTCCTATTAATATTTTGTCATGGGGCATTTGGATGCTATCCAGCAGAATAGATTTTAGAAACTGGCTTGAACTACCACTCTATCTAAACTACCTTCACTTAACTACTGCACATAAACTAATATATAACCCCACATCATGCCCATTTCTCTTCTCCCTGCTGACCTTGTACCAGCCAAATAGACCCCTTAGATCAGAAAATAAAACTATGCTCAAAGTCAACAAACCCCAACTCTTAACCAGTCAAATGCTCTATTTCTTTACTGTTTCCAAACTCTGGAACTCTCTCCCATCCATAACAGTAGCCCTGCCCTATTTAAAAGGTCTCCTAGACAATACCTCTCCTCTTGCTGGCTATGCCCATACCAAAAATAACTCTCTCTAAACTCTATCTCCCCTACTCTACCCCTCTACTTTTTTCCCCAACTCTTTTTCACATCCTCCTCCTTCTTGCCAACCAGCACTCTAACCATCCTAGCTGTGCCTACCCCTGGTACCTACCCAAAATTGATACTAACCCCATCTCTCAATACCCACCTTACTACCACTCCTGAACCTTTCATCCCTGTCTTTTTTGCACTCCTATTCTACTCTTCAATCCATTGCCCAGCTACTTGTTTAATACAGTGTTAACTCTTACATGTACATTATACTGTGTTACCTTAAAATCCATGCCTATTATTGCTACTGTATAGCCTTCTAAACATTCATGTAACTATATTGTATTTTTGTACAAACTGTAAAGTATAGCCTTCTAGCCATTTATGTAACTGAAAATTATTTTCTGTATAATTTGTATGTGGAGCTTTTCTCCACGGCCTCCACTGAAAATGGGCTCTCCAAGGCCCAGTGGACTTTCCCTGTAAACAAATGCAATGAATAAATAATTAAATAAATACATTTTGTGCTTCTCCATAGCATGATTTGATTTAACTCATTTTTTTCTAAGGGAGGTCAGTTTATTTAGGATTTTTAGGGATATATTATTCAAGTTAGATACAGCATCATCAAGTGGTAGGTGTTTTAGTTTTTCCACTTATATTGCTTTAAGTATGAGATGAATGTGTCTTTGTTGCAATGTGACAGGTTCTGAATCACATTAAAGTTGTTTTGTTTCTTGAGTTTGTTTGCCTTTTTATGGTGAACATAGGGTGATTGTCACTTAAAGTGTTTGAGAGAGTCCCAGAGTTAGAGATTTTACTTGGCATGGAAGAGAGTATCCAGTTTATTGTGGTACCCCTGTTAGTTTTATTATTGAAGTGAGTGGGAGTGATGATCGATTGTATTGGTCCATATGGATTTATGGTACAGGTGGGGTTATTAGTGCAGAGAGAGACAGACAGTCAGTATTGAAGTTTCCTATTAATATTTTGTCATGGGGCATTTGGATGCTATCCAGCAGAATAGATTTTCTTCTGTGCTATGATTGTTTCTAGGTGGGATATAAGCTCCTGATATGTACAAGGATTTGTGCTGATCTAGTTCATATATATATATATATATATATATATATATATATATATATATATATATTCACTTTATAAGCTCGAAATTCTGAAATCTCGAATTTCAGAATCTCAAGGCCATGAAGTGGAATACCCAAATACCCGAAACCACACAATCACGATGCCCTAAATCCCAAAATCACAAAACCATGAAATTCAAACTCCCAACACTTGCAAACACAAATACAACACACACACACACACACACACACACACACACACACACACACACACACACACACACACACACACACACACACGCACACAACTTAACAAGCACACACACCTACCCTTATTAAATGCAGGGGTGCACCCCCCACACCCTCCTACTTAAATATTCTAACTCCAAGGTCGCACTACATACACACACACACAAAACACCACCACACAAACTACAGTCCTCTCGCACACACACATCACAGTAACAACACATACTAACACACACTATAGCCCCTACCCAACACCCTTACACATAAACACTTACCTGAATCCATGAACACAGCGCAACACTAGAACCACTAATTCAAAATCTCCCGCATTCGAGATTTTGAATTTCGCGCTTCTGGGGTTGCGATCTTCCGATCCTTCCACTTTATGAGCTTGACATTCTGAAATTTGAGATTTCAATATTTCGAGCTTACAAAGTGTTCCTATATATATATATATATATATATATATATATATATATATATATATATATATATTTATATAGACAGAGGAAAAGATGTTGTTTTGCTAACTTTAATTTTTTTATAAATAATTTTAACTAATTGGTATATAGACTCAGTTGATCCCTTATACAGAATCTTATATAAATTTTCGCACATAGACTTTAGATTATATAACGGTCTCCCTTTATGAAGAAAACTATCCTGTAACAACTTACACATGTATGAATCTTTCACCTTTCAATTTGGTCAGGTCAAATCATCCAATTCCCACCTAAAATGAAAGTCTCTCATTAAACTTTGCTTAATATAATAAAAGAAATTATCTTCTTAGAATATACAGCAATGATAAAGACCCACAAATCAAGGTCAAAATATTAAAAAAAATACATCAAAGATACTGAGAAATATCATCAAGAATACAATATATAAAAACTAATAAACATGAAAAGAAAAAATGGAAATGAACCGAGAACTATGAAACCCCCTTTCATTACATAAAATATTAAGTGCTTTCACCTCACAAAGGAGGAGATTTCATCAGAATGTAGACATTCTGATGAAGTCCCCTTCTTTGTGGGATGATAGCGCTCAATATTTTATGTAATAAAGGCCGGTTTCGTAGTTCTCGCTTCATTTCCATTTTTTCTTTTCACAAATATCATCACGAATGCCAAGGCATTCCGTGAGTATAGACTAGTATCAGAAGCTAAGGAAAATTATGAATCTTCTTTATTTACATCAGGAAATTAAGAAATAACATACAGCATTGCTTCATACTTATTCAGAATGGTACAACCTACTAAGATCCAGTTGATATTGCAAATATATTAGATACAAATTCCACCTGTTCTTCATGATATGCTGTCCCAAGAAGTGACTGAACCAGTTCCTCCTTCTCAGTTGGGGAAGAGTTTTTTTTCAAGGATGTTTCTAGTGTCAAAGAAAGAAAATGCTTGGAGAGAAGTTCTGGATCTTTCTTTCCTTAACCTATTTGTCTTGGTGTCTAAATTCAAAATGATGTTACTTTTTCCACTTTCAAATTTCATGGTAACACTAGACTTAAAAGATTCTTATTTTCATATTTCTGTTCATCAGGACTTAAGCCTTTTCTTAAGGTTTTGTGTGCCTGGATCACATTATCAGTTCTCTCCCTTAACTTTTGGACTACCCACTGCACCAAAAGTGTTCACAAAGTGTCTAGCTCTAGTTATAGCTAATTGCAGGCTACAGGGTATCAACATTTTTCCACATTTATATGACTTACTTATCTTTGTAGTGCCTTTTTCAAAATGTTGGAAATCTCTTTCAGGGGTGAAAGATCTCTTGAACAAGCTGGGATTCCAAGAGAACATTCAAAAGTCTTTCTTGACCCCCTCAGACAAGATTATCTTCCTGAGATGTCAGCTAGACAACTCAGTTCAAAGAGCTTTTCTTCCACTGGGAAAATAGATCTTTATTTAGATCTATTTCTGAGCTTTACCACTAAGATTTTAGTCACTGCAAGGGAGTACCTCAGGATTTTGGGTCTTATGGCATCTATGATTATCATGATACCCCTGGGAAAACTCCACAAGAGAAAGATGCAGTAGAATCTGAAATCTCTTTGGTCCCAGCATCAACACCCTTTATCTTTTCAGATCCCAGTACTGGAGTGTGTCAGAAGAGAAATAATTTGGTGGAGACAACAGATTTCCTTAAATCAAGGTCTCCCCTTCTCCCTCCAAGCTCCAATGCAGTCACCACAGATGCTTCAGATTTTGCTTGTGGAGCAGTTTCAGCAGAGGTAAAAGTGCAGGGGGTGTGGGGTGCCAAGGACAAATGCAAGCACATAAATATCAAAGAGATGCTTGCCCTGATCAAGGGACTCAATTTTATGAACCATCTTTGGCCCCTCAGGACCTCTTCACGTGGTTAAAGATATCACTACAGTGACGTAGTACATCAACAAGCAAGGGTGAACCAGGCATATTCCCTTTGCAGACTAGCCATGTTAGCTTGGGATACAGCTTCACAGTACAATCTCACTCTAGAAGGCATCCCACATTCTTTCAGAGCAGAATTGTGTGGTGGACAAACTGAGCAGGACCAGGGCAGACCCTCCCAAATGGAATCTATATCCAAGCATCTTCCTAGATTTGATCTGTCTGTGTGGAGTTCCTCAAGTAGACGTCTTTGTTTCCTCTCTGAACAAGCAACTGGCAAAATTCTGTTCCAAGACTCCATGCAAGAACACCTGGAAGACAGATGCATTTTGTTTTCTTTGGGCAGGAAAGTTCCTGTATGCATTTCCACTAATATCCAGGTTACTTATGAAGGAATCTCCCAAGAACATTGTGGTGACTCCCATCTGCCCAGGCAACCATGGTTCTCCCTTCTTTTGGAACTGGCCAGGGGCAACTATCACAGGCTTTCTCACAGAATGGATCTACTCACACAAGAATAGGGGGTTTTGATATACCCCTACATCAATCATCTTCAGACTGATTACCTGGATGATGGGGTCTCAATTCCTTTTTCGCACCTGTTTTCTGAGGGCATCCAACAGGTGATAATGGAGGTAAGAAACCCTACTACCAGAGAATCATATATTAGCAAATGGAAACGTTTTTCTAGTTGGTGCCAACAACATAACCAGTACCCATTCAGGGCTAGTGGTTCTCTGGTTTAGCTACATTTGTGTGAGTTTCTATACTATAGCCTTTCTTATTCCTCTATTGGGGTTCATTTATCAGCATTTCAGCATGTCTGCCATGGGTCATCCTCTTTCAAGGCAGTTGCATGTCAAAATGTTCTTGAAAGAGGGGTTGCATAAGAAGTGTCCAAGTTGGCCACTGCCCTTCCTTGGGATCTTAATTCTGTGCTAGAGAAGCTAGCACTTGCTCCATTTAAACCAGCTAATCTGGTTGACTTATGATTCTTAACATGGAAAACATTTTTACTGATCTCTTTGACCACTGCAAGAAGACCATCTGAGTTGTAAGCTCTTATGGTGAGCCAACTCTACCTCATTTCCACAGTAGCAGTGTTTCCGTGAGAACGAATCCTTCTTTTATTCATAAAGTGGTTTCCAAGTTTCCTTTAAGCCACACTGTCCAACTCTTCATTTTCTTTCCCGAATGTAAAAATGAGGGAGAAAGGATACTCCATACCTTGAATATCCACAGACAACTCAGTTATTATCCTGACAGAACTAAATCTTTCAGATCACTGGATCAATTGCTTATTTCTTGTGAAGGAAGGAATAACTGGTGTCAAAACAGACTATTTCCAAATAGCTGTCTAAGGCTATTACCTTTTGTTATACCCACCATGACAAATCTATTCCAGCTATGGTCAAGTCCCACTCTACAAGGAATAATATAAAACTTGAACCACCAGAAGGCTGACCAAGATTATTTTATTTTATATTGTTTATTTGCCTTTGGTTATTGTACCCACTCTATAAGGACCTTTGCTTCTTCTATGGATTTTTGGAAAGGGTTGGATTCTAGAAGTATTCCAGAAGCTGCTACTTGGTCCTCTGTACATACTTTTACAAAGCACCATAAGCTGGATTCGTTCTCTAGATCTAGATCATGCTTTTCTAGGACCATTCTCCAGTGGCTCCTGCACCCTTCTCCTTCCTCCTCCCAAATATAGTTAGCTATGGTAATCTACCCATATAGCTAAGGCTACTGCAGCAGTTCAAAATATAAAACACATAGTACATTTGTGTAAGTTGAACTTACCATAACAGTAGATGTTCAATTGATCACTGCTGCAGTAGCCTCTCCCTCCCTCCACCCCCCCTTGTTTTTAGTGTGTTTTTTTATGCCAGAGTGTGGACAATTTTTTTTTGCTGTTCTTAGTATAGTTCTTTCAGATCTCAACCTGACTGTCTCTCTGCTGGCAGGAAACTGTGAAGGACTTTGTGCCCAAACTTGTCTTTTAGTCGGCTCAGCTCAAGCTGCTTGACATTTTGGGTGCATGTATCCTTGGCAGGATGTAACCCATATAGCTAAGGCTACTGCAGCAGTGATCATTCAAACAACTGCTGTTGTGATAAGTTCAGCTTAAGCAGCTATATTTTCTTTGTGCATATGCAGCAAATGCCAGATATATTATCATCTGTCCTGGTAAACAGGTAGAAGATTATCAACTGAATGCTCTGACAGAAAACTACTGTTAATACAGTTTAGTGGGAAAGTACAGTTGTGTTAGTGCAGCAGAGGGGCCAAAGACTAAATCTATATCCAAGGGAGATTTTAAAATCTTATTTTTAACATCATCTGGGAGCTTCTGAGAATGCAGCCATGCAAATCTCCTCAAAAGATTACCAGTTGCCATACCTCTGGAAAAAGTGTCAACAGAGTCATACACATACTCTGCAAACAATGAGTAGTGACTTATGCAATAGAAGAAATTAAGTTATTTAAAACAGATTTTCCTCACAAGAAGAAAGTGCAGATGAAACATTCCTAATGTTTTCACAATTTGTCAGATCAAACTTTAACATATGAGCCTGAGAATTCAAAATTCTGAAAATTGAGGACATGGCGAAGATGGTGAGCAGTTAACAGCACTGTTTTTAGCTCTGCTTCATTTTAACATCTCTGACAGGATATTTACATAAAAAATGAAATAGAATGTTTCAAAACTTGATGGCTTTATAGTTGAATATCTATTGAAAGATTCACTACAAAACAATAACAAGTATGAAACTATTTTAATTGCTTTTTCCTGTCAAGAAAACTAGAAATAACTAATTGTCTGAGAATGAGCCACGCTAAGCTCAGTGTACAGGACAGTACTATGAAAAAAAAGACATACAGGCTATGCTAAGTAACATCAGTGAGTTATCTGTAAAGATAAATTAGAAAGCAAAATGAACAATTTCAAGGAGGAATGTAAAAACAAGTTGGGGTGCTGAGGGAATCTCTTAAACAACAATCATAAATCTTGAGTATAGAAGAGGCAATGTCTGATTTTGATGGAAGATTACTTGAAAATGAGAATAACACTGAATTTCATCTGAAACAAAACAATTTATTCTGGCAAACAAATAGAAGACTTAGAGAGCAGATCTAGAAGAAATAACATCAGGATTTATGGGATTCCTGAAAAAAAGAGGGAAACAGTATAATTCAATTCCTTAATACCTGGCTGCCTAAAACTTTGAACCTGCCTGACGCTTTTTAATTTGGCATCGAAAGGACACATAGATCGCTTTCTAACTCATCTGTAAAAAAAAAAAAAAAAAAAAATACCTTCATCAAGGTCAGTAATCCTAAGTTTTTTCTCACGTCAAGATAAGGATTTAGTCTTAAAAGGTTTATGGACTAATTATTCCGTTAAAATGATAGGAAATACTATACAATTTGACAATGACTATTATAGCAATAACACGCCTGGTAATCGGATTACCCACGGTTGGCGTGGTTTGGTCCCGAGGACGAAGCCCGAGGGACCAAACAAAGACAACCATGGGTAAATCCCGCATTACCCACACCCAGAAGTGGGTTATTGCTATTATACTATGACATTATTTAAGAAAAGAAATAATTACTTTTCTTAAATAATGGCATTGTATAATGCCTCTTTGCTGCCCTTCCGCAGCTGGCTGGTATCCGCGGCAGTTCTGATGTACTGCGCATGCCTACGCAGTACATCAGAGCTGTGGCCAAAAACAGCGGAGAAAGCAAGATCTCCATTGCTTTTACTGTTTTGCTATGTTAAATGGGTTTAACAGCGAGACAGCTTTAAAATAAGCAACGGAGATGTCCGTTGCTTATTTTAAAGCTGTCTCGCTATGTTAAACCCATTTAACATAGCGAAACAGTAAAAAGCAATGGAGATCTTGCTTTCTCTGTTGCTTTTTAAACCTGTCTCGCTATGTTAAATGGATTTAACATAGTGAGACAGCTTTAAAATAAGCAACGGAGATCTTCGTTGCTTATTTTAAAGCTGTCTCGCTATGTTAAACCCATTTAACATAGCGAGACAGGTTTAAAAAAAAGCAACGGAGAAAGCAAGATCTCCGTTGCTTTTTACTATTGTCGCTATGTTAAAGGAGTTTAACATAGCGAGACAGCTTTAAAAAAAGCAACGGAGATCTCCGTTGCTTTTTTAAAACCTGTGTCGATATGTTAAACTCTTTTAACATAGCGAGACAGTGTTTTAAACGAGACTTATACTAATGGAAAAAGTCCGGGCGACCGGACCTTTTTCCATTAGTATAAGTTGATTTACAATGTGCACGCTGGCCAATCAGCATGCACGTTTTGGAATATTAATGGGGGGTCATGGTATAATCTACATTAGTGATGTCCAAGAGAAAAGCATGTATGCCACTTGCTAAAAGCTTAAAGAAAAACAATATTAAAGCACAAATCTTGTCTCCAGGATTCACCTTCCTGAAAGAAAGAATATTTTTTAACACCTTGGAAGATGCCATGGACTTTATACAGAAAAATAAAACCTAGGGGGGAAAAAACAGAATAAATGGACTGGAATCTATCAGCTTCTTTGAAGAAAAATGCATCAAGAGATGGTTGGTTAATAAAAGACAAAAAACAGTAAAAAAACCTGATGGAAAAATGAAAAATCAATGTGTTTAATGGCTATGAATTTCTATTAATTTTAAAAAGTGCTCAGATATTTATGAACATGTGCTACATGTTTCCTTTTACAAGGTAAATCATTTATTTTTCTTTCCCAACTTTAAATGGTTACTAGTTCCCTTTTTAAAATGTTAGAGTTTGATTCTTTTAGCTATATATGAAATTCAAGCCACTTATTTTCACTTAGAGTTTAAAAGGTTAAACTATTCATCTTATTAAAAGTTAATCATTATTATGATAAAACTTATGTTAGGTGGCACACTTTCTGAAATATTGGCATATTTGAGTAATGTGCTATTAAATATAACACAAGATGCAACAAATGACACTAAAGAGGCATGTTAAGTTTCATTCTGGGTTCTTAAAATGGTCCAGTCGTGTGCTATTGATAGTATACTTTACATGCAATAGCACACAAGAAATATATGCTATGTTATAAACAAAGTATAAAAATATAGCTTTTTACATATATAAAAGTAACTATTGGACTTATATCAAATAATTAAAGTAGCACTCACACTTTTACAAGTTATACCTGGATCAAACAAAACTGTCATTCTTTTAAATCAAGTTTATATACTATGTCTCCTTTAAAAAAATGACAGTCTGCTTTTTATTAAACATCTCATACAAACAGTGCTTTCTAAATCATTAAATATTAATTATTATTAAATATGGCTTTTTAGTGGTTGGGATACTTTGAGATGTTTTTTATTGTTTTTTGGTGGTTTGGAGGGTTTGGGGGATTGATGTATGGTGTTGGAGTGGTTTGGATTCACTTCTGGACATTTTTGTGTGAGTTGCAACTGATAGTTTGTTCATTTTTAAGCCCTTACTATGAAAATCATCTTGAAACAAACTTTGAGCACTTTTGTGATGCTGCGGGAGTTCTAAAAATTCTAAGAACTGTCCAGGTTACTTCTTCCTGTCTAAAAGTAAATAATCATAATATTTTGTATCATATGCTAAGATGTCAAAGAATGCAAGTAAGATAATAAGCAAAATACCATCCCCCAGATTTACTAATCTTCTGTGCAGGACTAGCTTAGACCTGCATGGAAGCAGCCGTTTAGGAGCAGGACAACAGCGCGCCATGCATAATAATGAGGCACGCTGCCTGAGCTCCTAATCTTACACGGGGCGTGTAAGAGTGCAGGGGGCATGTCTGAGACCAGAGCTCTCAGAATATACATGCCCTGACAATGAAAAACAGTAGAAAGGCCCAAGAAATGAGCGAGACTGCTCATAGGTGTCCGCATATCCCCACCAACATTCCCCCTGGTGTACAACAGCAAGAAAATACAAATAAAATGAACAAACCTGTATTTCTTTATTTTTTTTTTAAATCCGATTAAAGCTAACCATAGGTGCGTGGGTGTGCCCATTGCTTAGCTACGGTTAATGCAGCTTAAATTGCTGAATAGAATAACAAGGAAGATATATGCAAATGAAGCAGCGCAGCAATAGTGTAGTGGGCAGAGCATTTGCCTTACAAGCAGGCATTCCTGGTTTGCGTCCCACTGCACCACATTCCATTTTCCATGGCAAAGCACATTATGACCAATATTTTTGTTGCATAACCCACTAAATAACATATATTTGTGAACTAGAGTACTGCAGTAAATGCACATGTGAGGTGTCAGTGTCATAATGAATAAAGCACTAGTAAGCAGGTTTAAGCACCAATAAGCAGCAGTAAGCATATTTAAGCACTAGTAAGCAAATTTAAGCCCATTTGCATGAGGGTAAGCAATGTGCACACAGGTTAAGCAATTTTGAAGCTAACTCTCTGCAAGCATATGCAACCGGAGGTTAGTATTGCTTACCCTCACGCAAACCCACGCAAACCCACTTATAATGCTCAAAAGTGCCTTAATCCCTCTGTATCCAACGGCCCTTGTTTTGCCCATCAACAAAAAAATGGCCTTGCAGGTCTTGAACCCAGGACCCTATACACTATAGTCACAGTAGTTAACCAACAAGCCATCACAGCAATACAGAAGAATGAGGTATCAGCAAACAAGTCTTCATTATAGTAAAATCAAACTGAACCTGTGAAAGGAATTAGTATACAGACATATGTTCCTTAACCCACTACATAACATAAATATGTGAACTGGAGTACAGCAGTAAGCCCAGAAGTCAGGTGTAATTGTAATAGAGTGTTGAAGTCCCCAATAAAACACAAAGACCCCATACAGTGTATGTACACATGAATCATGGATACAAGACATACATATAAGATGTAATGAATAATAAATGAATGTCAAAAAGGAGATATAATGCAAAGTCAAATTAAGCAATGCTAAGCATTGCACAGGCCAACTTAGGAGGTGTAAGCAATGTGTAGGCCAGCTAACTGAATGTCCCCAGTGTTATATCCCTTTAAAAAATGCCAACCTTAGGTAAGCAGGTTTGCTCATAGCTTAGCCTTTTCAAAACCGGCCAGTCATGGAGAAATTGTGGAAAATTGGCCCTACTTAAACCCATGAGGTTGGAATACATCTCATAACTGGTTGTAGCTTCCCTTGCAGGCACTATGTCAGGAAGGGGAGAGGGTGTGCACTTCCAGGCACAGTGCTGGTGCATCCAGGAGTCCAGAGTCATGGCAAGATTCCTTGTCAAAGACCATGAACAGAGACTGCTGCAGGCCCAGTACCAGGGCTCCCAATATAAGGCGGATGCCTGGGACCATCTCGCCTGTGACCTCTCCAGTGCCACTGGCATAGCCCGAACTGGTGAGCAGGTCAGGCATCACTATGCTGACCTGAAGCAGTGTAAGGGGGACCTCTTGGAGCAGTGGATCCAAGAGGCTAGAATGGCAGGGGATGTCCCAGCTGTGTGTAAGTATCACCCCACTTAGTGTGTAATAATTTCCAGCTCATGTATATCTTGGATAGATATGGCTAAATAATCCTCTTATGTCCTCCACAGCTGCAATCGTGCAGGCCACGAACCAGGAGGCCCATGGCAGTCACCTGGAAAGGTTGTGATGTGAGGCAGGGCAGTAATACTCTTGCATGTACTGTCAAAGAAAATTAATCTAAAAGTATTAGTAAATTAATTGCCTGTATAAAACCTGTATTGTTTAAGGCAAGCACTGCATACACCAGAGAATATGGCAGGAAAAGACTCATATAGTATGTATGTAAATAAAAGTGTAATAGCCTGACAGTAAAGGTCTAACTGCTGGACTGCATGTGTATACTCTGGTATCATATGGTAATGTAGATTTGCATTCATGTAATAGTACTGTTGTAATAAGCATTGTTACCCACACCATGCACCATGAATAGAATGTGTAAGAATGCCTGTATATGACTGGTGTAATCCCCAGTGGCCATTTAGTACAACTGAGAGACACATAGGAAGAAAACAGGGTAAAGGCAGACAACAAAACCCAAATAGCACATGCAACTGAGATATGAACTGTTGTTTTTTTAGCATACGCAGCCATGGTTCGAATCCTGCCAGTGGTAGTGGTCTGCATACAGAATCATACCCCACAACTGTACAGATATGTCCGGAATGTCCATTAGAGTGGCCCATATCTGTTCCTGTCAACCTGTCCCCCTGGGAAATCAGTGGGATGATCCCAGACAAATAGGCAGAAAACAAGAAATATAACTGATTGACACGCATCTATGAGAATAAAGCTGGCACACTAGCAACTCCCCAAAACCTTATGAGACTAAGAAGCCATGTATGTAACATTTATACCCCCATCTTGTCAAGCTGTGGCCAGAGTGTGTACAGTAACAGAGTGAGATGTATGTGCATAATACTAATGTGGAATCTGGTACTTTGTGTGGCAACATTCAGGTTGTGCTAAACATTTCTCATACAAGTCTATCACATACCAACACTGTGCCCAGAAATGCAAGAATGATACACTGTACTGGCACTGTTTACAGTGGTATTGTATGGCATTGTGACTGATGCAGTTGCTCTGAATAATGAGGTATTACTCATCACTGTCCTACAAAATATAACTGTCTAGGAAATCTGTATAAGAGTGTTGTAATACAAGGTCAGAATGCAAAAGCACAGGAGAATTATAACACAGAAAGCAGATAGGAGATATACAACAATATCTATATAGCACATACAACTCTGATGGACAGTATTTAAGTTGTAGCAGACACAGCCATGGTCTGAATCCTGGGATTGGAAGTAGGCTGCATACAGAATCGTACCCCACAACTGTACAAATAAGACCAGAATGTCCAGTATATGGGCCCATATCTGCTGCCTGTCCCCCTGTCCCCTTGGTAGGTCTATGGGATGATCCCAGATGTTTAGCCAGCAAACAGGAAATACAAGTTATTGTCAAATATCTATGAGAACAAACCTGTCCGTGTAGCAACTCCCGAAACTGTTAGGAGAGTATTAGGCCAAGTATGTCCTATCTACACCCCCATGTTGTCAAGCTGTGACCAGAGTGCATACAGTGACAGAGTGAGATGTATGTGCATAATACTAATGTGAAATCTGGTAATTTGAGTGGCAAAATTCAGGTAGTGCTAACAAACATTCCTCCCACAGGTACGTCAGATACGAAGACTGTGCTGATAAATAAAAACCATTATACCCTGTACTGGTACTGTTTACTCTGGTATTGTAGGGAATTGTGAGTGTTGCTGAATAATAAAGTATCACTGATCACTGTCACCCACAATGTGCTACATAATATAACTGTGTAGGAAAGCATGTATATGTGTGTGTGTCAAGTCACTAAAGGTTGAAGTGGGCAATAGTCTAAATATATCCTGGTATACCTGCATGTGGTCAACACATGGCCAGAGTCTGTGCAGAAAGAGTTGCATGGCTATGTGTACAACATCAACCCGGAATCTGGGAGTATGTGTAGAAACAGTTAGTTAGTGTTAACAAACATTCCCTCCACAGGTATAACAGGTAAGAGGTGTATACTGCAGGTGAAATCATTTCAGGTATAACGATGATAACAACCATATCACTGTCCAAACTAAGGCTATAGGGTAGTGTAGTAAGACTTGTAAGGTACAGATAACAAGCACTGACTAGGAAAGTAATATGGACTACAGGAATATACTAGTTGTTAATTGATATCTCCCCCCTACCATATCTCCAACAATAAACAACATACCCATCCTGACCGGTATGTAATAACTCCAATGTTTTGATAATGTCCAATTGTTTGATAAATATTTTAATTGTTCCCATGCATGTGCTATATTGAATTATTCCAACACTGGTGGCATGGTGCCATCAATGTACCTGCATGCTATTCTTATTACCACTGTGGCCCCATATATGCATGTGTTCTGTTTGTTATGCAACTGTTCCGTATCTGGTGTCTGGGTTAATGGGAATATCTATGCATGCTGTTATACCAAACCCTGGAATGTGTTGACTATTACTAACCCACATATGATGATAAAATCTAAACACTTCAGCTGGCCATGACACCGGGCACCAGCATGTCTCGGGCCCAACCTGGGACCTCTCTGTCCGTTGATCCTGCACCACCTTTGGGTGGAACCACCTCAGGGGATGTAGCTCACCCCCCCTGGGAATGGGCATGGACAGGAGCCTTTCACCCGTCGCCAGGTCTGGGTCATGGTGTGTAGGGAGCTCAACCAGCAATTTGGTGATCTGCTATGCCAGCTCGAGGGCTGCATGTCACGATTAGAGGGTCAGCCTGGCTCTGCAACTCAGCCCCCAGCACAGCCACCTTCGTGGCTGTGAAGGTGCAGTGGTGACTGCCCATGGGTGGAGATCTCAGTCACACTGTGTCCACTAGGAGGCTCATGGGTTTCCGATGTCCCAACACCCCTCCCCATCAAGGTCTTTACCCCCCACATGTGTCACATACCGCCCTTGTATACTCTTGTTTGTCTTGTCTGTTAACTTACCCAACCTTCCTATTCAACTATACCTACTATCCCTTCCCAACATCCCACTCTCACCTGAAAAAAAATAAGGGCAATCTGTTCCCCCCCCCAAAAAAAACTCGCCCCATACATAGCTGTCCATTTTCCACATGTATCCACTGGACGCATGTAATCTCATCTCATTGGCAAAACCGTTTATTATTGTTTGAGTGTCCAAATCTACCTCCAAATTCAGTGTATATGCACAGCTGTTGCTATAGAAGAAATGGGCAGTTATGGACCTTCCCCACACCCTTCCTGCACATTCCTAGCTATTTTCCCTACTATCTTTCCCTCTTTGTGCACCTTTTTCTCCACTTTCCTATCAACCCTTTTTTCTTTTCTTTTCAAGAAATTAGCATGGGAGTAAGTGGGAGTAAGCACTTTTAAGCAGCAGTAAGCGGGTTTAAGCCTGTTTGCATGGTGGTAAGCAATGCCTACACTGGTTAAGCAATTTAGAAGCTAACTGAGTATAAGAAACTGTAACCGGAAGTTAGCAGTGCTTACCTCCATGCAAACCCACGTAAACACGCTTACAACTGCACAAAAGTCCCTGAATCGCTCTGTATCCAACGGCCCTTGTTCTGCCCAGCAATAAACTAAACAGCCTCTGCAAAGGTCAAACCCAGGACCCTGCAGACCATAGCCAAAGTGATTTACCACTAAGGCAACTCAGATATACATAACCCTGATGTTTTCACAAACATATCATGCAGCCTAGTCATTCAACAGCACAGGGAATATATTCCAACATGTAGATGTATGTGTGTGTATATAGATATATATTAATATCTAAACAGATACAACATATCTATATATGTAGCTGTAGATATATATATATGTATATATATATATATATATATATATATATATATATTTATATATATATATATATATATATATATATATATATATATATATATATATATATAAACACATATACATACACATGCAGACATCTATATATATATATATGTCTACATCTGTATGTCTAAATATATACAGCAAGTTATATATATGTAAGCAGATATATATATCTATATATGTATATATGGACATAATCTGTAGATAACAGTGGGAGCATAACAAAAACATATGTCCACATGCACCATTAATGGGGTTGAGAGGCCTCAGACAACATACGTCTTGTACGAATAGATAAACCCCCCACCACCACAGCCAAACAAGTCCACCCTGCAATATACTACCAAGTGTTGCAGATCCTATAACCAGAACATGACACAACATGGGCGCAAGATGTTAACAGTACTCCATCCCACTTATATGATGTCAGGATGGTATCAATAACATATCATGCAGTACAATCTGGCTCCCATAGGGAATGTACAATGTCGAAGCTATCAACATCCGTAGGATACATATACACAGACACATATATGCAGATACAGATATATATATATATATATATATATATATATATATATATATATATATATATATATATGTATACACATATATATATATACATATATATGTAACTACACATACATACGCAGAGATATGTATAGTAAGATACATATGTAGAAGGGGCACACAATATGGAACAGTTACTATGCCTACAGTTAGCACCCTAATAACTGGACAATGTATGAGCCACCCATACAAATGACAATCGTTGCCTGCAACATATCCCCACAGAGAGGTTAAAGGATATAACACCACACACAGGTTTGCATAAATCGGAAAGCTTTATTTGTGTACTATTACAGTTGTATATGCCATGACATATAGCTGTTTAGACACTGACATCCATATAAACAGAGTAATGCAACTTTGAAACAGTTATACTAATACAGTAGGCTGGAAAGGTTTACAAATGTTGCTGTCCAGGCCGAGGCCTTCAAATAGTACAATAGTAAAGACAGACTGGGCCACAGGATACCAAAAATCAACAGTAAGTAATGCAGATGTATAGTTCAGCAGGCTCTATCTAAACTGTGTACACAATCCCTAGGTGGTAAAGATCTCAGATGACACAATGGGATGTAACTGTTACATAACAAGGCATAACTGACACCATCACAAGCCTGGCTCTGCAACTCAGCCCCCAGCACAGCCACCTTCGTGGCTGTGGAGGTGCAGTGGTGACTGCCCATGGGTGGAGATCTCAGTCACACTGTGTCCACTAGGAGGCTCATGGGTTTCCGATGTCCCAACACCCCTCCCCATCAAGGTCTTTACCCCCCACATGTGTCACATACCGCCCTTGTATACTCTTGTTTGTCTTGTCTGTTAACTTACCCAACCTTCCTATCCAACTATACCTACTATCTCTCCCCAACATCCCACTCTCACCTGAAAAAAAATAAGGGCAATCTGTCCCCCCCCCCAAAAAAAAACTCGCCCCATACATAGCTGTCCATTTCCCACACGTATCCACTGGACACATGTAATCTCATCTAATTGGCAAAACCGTTTATTATTGTTTGAGTGTCCAAATCTACCTCCAAATTCAGTGTATATGCACAGCTGTTGCTATAGAAGAAATGGGCAGTTATGGACCTTCCCCACACCCTTCCTGCACATTCCTAGCTATTTTCCCTACTGTCTTTCCCTCTTTGTGCCCCTTTTCTCCACTTTCCTATCAACCCTTTTTTCTTTTCTTTTCAAGAAATTAGCATGGGAGTAAGTGGGAGTAAGCACTTTTAAGCAGCAGTAAGCGGGTTTAAGCCTGTTTGCATGGTGGTAAGCAATGCCTACACTGGTTAAGCAATTTAGAAGCTAACTGAGTATAAGAAACTGTAACCGGAAGTTAGCAGTGCTTACCTCCATGCAAACCCACGTAAACACGCTTACAACTGCACAAAAGTCCCTGAATCGCTCTGTATCCAACGGCCCTTGTTCTGCCCAGCAATAAAATAAACAGCCTCTGCAAAGGTCAAACCCAGGACCCTGCAGACCATAGCCAAAGTGATTTACCACTAAGCCAACTCAGATATACATAACCCTGATGTTTTCACAAACATATCATGCAGCCCAGTCATTCAACAGCACAGGGAATATATTCCAACATGTAGATGTATGTGTGTGTATATAGATATATATTAATATCTAAACAGATACAACATATCTATATATGTAGCTGTAGATATATATATGTATATATATATATATATATATATATATATATATATATAGATATACACATACACATATATATATAGATATCTATATATATGTATATATATATATATATATATATATATATATATATATATATAAACATATATACATACACATGCATACATCTATAGATATATATGTCTACATCTGTATGTCTAAATATATACAGCAAGTTATATATATGTAAGCAGATATATATATCTATATATGTATATACGGACATAATCTGTAGATAACAGTGGGAACATAACAAAAACATATGTCCACATGCACCATTAATGGGCTTGAGAGGCCTCAGACAACATACGTCTTGTACGAATAGATAAACCCCCCACCACCACAGCCAAACAAGTCCACCCTGCAATATACTACCAAGTGTTGCAGATCCTATAACTAGAACCTGACACAACATGGGCGCAAGATGTTAACAGTACTCCATCCCACTTATATGATGTCAGGCTGGTATCAATAACATATCATGCAGTACAATCTGGCTCCCATAGGGAATGTACAATGTCGAAGCTATCAACATCCGTAGGATACATATACACAGACACATATATGCAGATACAGATATATATATATATATATATATATATATATATATATATATATATATGTATACATATATATACATATATATGTAACTACACATACACATGCAGAGATATGTATAGTAAGATACATATGTAGAAGGGGCACACAATATGGAACAGTTACTATGCCTACAGTTAGCACCCTAATAACTGGACAATGTATGAGCCACCCATACAAATGACAATCGTTGCCTGCAACATATCCCCACAGAGAGGTTAAAGGATATAACACCACACACAGGTTTGCATAAATCGGAAAGCTTTATTTGTGTACTATTACAGTTGTATATGCCATGACATATAGCTGTTTAGACACTGACATCCATATAAACAGAGTAATGCAACTTTGAAACAGTTATACTAATACAGTAGGCTGGAAAGGTTTACAAATGTTGCTGTCCAGGCCGAGGCCTTCAAATAGTACAATAGTAAAGACAGACTGGGCCACAGGATACCAAAAATCAACAGTAAGTAATGCAGATGTATAGTTCAGCAGGCTCTATCTAAACTGTGTACACAATCCCTAGGTGGTAAAGACCTCAGATGACACAATGGGATGTAACTGTTACATAACAAGGCATAACTGACACCATCACAAGCACACTGACAAACAGAACAGTGTGTATGGCA
Organism: Protopterus annectens; assembly: GCF_019279795.1. Taxonomy (NCBI): domain Eukaryota; kingdom Metazoa; phylum Chordata; order Ceratodontiformes; family Protopteridae; genus Protopterus; species Protopterus annectens. Next base: position 1,762,214,717 of record NC_056733.1, on the reverse strand, counting down.
GGAGGCAGTAGGCTTGCATTAACCCAATTTATTTAATTATTTTAAATATAGGTGAATTGTATGGTAATGTACATCCAGATACCTTAAGGCAGCTCACCCTTGATACCTCCACATGTTGTAACAGCCTAGGTTAGTTATGGTGCATCCCCCCCAGACTCAATAATACAGGGCCATATACCACTGTTACATGCACTGGCCTCTGGAGTGAATAAGGGCACACATGTATTGTGTAGGTGAAGCCCACACATATATGGCCGAAGCCCCACCGTATGTGTGGGGGATACAACAGCAGTGGACTGATGGCAGGAATGGCTGCATGACATACTCACAGCCCACTACAGAACAACCCCTGACAGCATGTCATATGTGCAAAGCTTGGTATGTAGGTGGAGGACAGTGGCTGGAACACAGGCCGATATGTGGAAAACTGTTGCATTACACTAAGCAAGTCGCTGGTGTTACAGGATAGTCTGCAACATACCCTTAGTCAGGGATTTGTGGTTAGAAACATAAATGGATGAAGACATGTACTGATAGCACTCAACACACACACTGCCAGTGAAATATCTGACACAGGACCTGTGTGGTGGACAGACAAAACATAATAGGCACACCTCTGGCTATCAAGAGGATAGGCCCACAGTTGAGAGCTATGCAGACAGACTGCATTCCAAGGTAAACTAGTATTTACACACAAACCCTGTAACAGCAGTACTATACAAAACATACCACAACTCTACTCACACTCTGTCTGTGGTTCTGGAAACTTCTACAAATATGTAGCTGGCCTGAGTGTGCAGGTTTTCTTGTAAGAGGTATTTCTACCTGCTGGCTGTAACACTGATGCCCACACACAGGAAGGATGTCCATTACACAGGAAAGGTAACGGGACCACATCCACATAATGTAGGCATTTATAGTAGGTGGTTGCCATGACAGTGGTAATTGGGGGTACTACACAGCAAGCTGCATGCAGTTAGCAAGTGGAGGACACTGATTGGTGCAGAGGCCATCACCTGATCATGTGCATCACCTACGAGAGAGAGAGAGAGAGAGAGAGAGAGGCAAAGTAAAAGCCAAAGGAAGAACAAACCATTCTAGTATCCAGCAAACCATCCAGAACTGACATCATTCCCACAACAGGTATGTGAAGTATATATGCATGTAATTGAATGTAGTACCTGGTCCATAATAATGGGATAGATGATGTGGAATGATTTAGATCTGCTAAAATGATTTTTATCTGCCATCTGGTGTTGTTGTAATGATGTTCAACTGAACAACTGCTATGGACAATAGTGTCTGTCCCTGTGGGTAATGGGCCATAGCCGTCAACTGTGCAGATCAGCACTGACTGACAGGATGTAAGCCATCATAGTGTGTGTTGTGTAATGGGAAGGATGTATATTACGTGGCCAATAGCTGGTGGTGGAAGTAATGCCATTATGATGGACACATGGGACCCAAAGTGCACCTCTTGCAGGATACTCAGGTTAATCTGTAATGTAACATGCAGGAATGTCATAGGTGTGTAATAGGGTTACCTGCAATCTGTTCCTACATATACCCCCCTAATGTCAGGCAGTGTCCATATGTGGCACCTGTCTGTGTTGTAGCAAGACAGAACAGTGCAGCTGTGCATGAAGGTGTTGTGTGATTGTGGACCTGATGTCTGAATGTACCCCACATATTGGTATGCATATGTATACATGTGTACACATAGCAATACACACAGATATCTACAGCTGGCAGTGTGTGCATCATGGACAGGTATGTCACATGTTAATCCCTTGTTGGGACCACATTGCCTTCGCCTGTGAAGTATGCAATGGGAATATGTGGAAGTATGGCAGGTATAGTTGTGGAAGTGGGCAGGGTTGGTAGATATAGAAGACAGTCTACAGGGGTGGTATGTGACACATGTGGTGGGTAAACACCCTGGATGGTGTGTGTGGTCTGTGATGTGGATGCCCCATGGGTCCCAATATTGGCACAATGGGAACACGCCTCCAACCAACTGCAACTCACAACAGCAGTCCATGTCCTGAAGGTGCCTGGTCTGGAGGCTGAGCAGGAGGAGCATGTCAACTGTGTGAATGTGTACTGGGTGCCTCAGAATGATGTAACATATCCCACATGTGTCTGTGGAGCCCAGTATGGAAAAGACCCTGGACCTGACCTCAGGGGACAGGAACATGTCTGTGTGTGCCCCCAGTGGGGGACAACATCCCCTGGGTTGGTTCCACCTGATGGGATTGCTGGACCAGTACATGAGGAGGCCCCAGGTTGGGACACACATGGGATATGGCCAGATAACATAGGCAGATGGGTTTGGAGAGGTGGTTCTGCTGGCCATTAGTACATATACATGTTATTGTGTCACTGTTACAGAACATATGTTGGTATTAATAGTCTACACAATCCCGAAACATGTCCAACAGCATGCATAGATATCCCCAATAACACAGAATGTCAGATGTGCAGCAATCACAAAGCAGCCATATGACAGGCATATATGGAACCATAGTGGCCCTGACAATGGCATGCAGGTGGATAGGCCAGCGATGATAGTGTCCTCACAGGGAACATGGCTACAATCACATAGCAGGAAGGTGGTACAATACAATATCTGTCCCACTAGTAGGTAAGCTGTAGCCATACCTAATGAGTTGTGTGTACAGTTTGTTGAAGCTGATATGGTGGGGTGTGACAGAGATGTGTATTACGAACTGTGGTAACCTGGCTGTATGAGTTGCTCAAACCTGTTTCCATCTTTATGCCTTTCAGCCAAGATGTCACATGCACACTTGCCTACCTATTCGACAGCTGCGAATGATGTGCTTATCACACATCGGATCCAGTACTACCCAGTGCTGTTTGGTAGGGCTGCCCATGAACATCAGGACCGGACTGCCCTGTGGAACGACCTAGTCCACAGGGTCAATGATGTCAGACTGCACAACCACAGTTATGAGCAGGGTCGGCATCATTGTACTGACCTGCTTCGCAATGCCCATTGGTGTGCTGCTGCAGTCTGGGGGATCACCTCACCACAGGGGAGGCCATGCCATCCATCCCCCCTAACACGTATGGAGGAGCTCCTGGCCAGCCTTGTGGCACCTGCCAGTCTGGCCAGCCACCAACTGCTGGACACACTTGCCGAGGAGCATGCAGGTAAGGACACAGGGCACATCAGTAGACCACTGTTGAGTATACATCTGCATCAGTACAGGTGGATCATGCATATCTGACATGTCATAGATATATTGTGTTACTGCATTGTAGTGATAAACAGATGTCCAGATGTGGTAGTATTGTGGAAATGTACCATTGATGTATTGTAATACTCCACCCACACTGTAGCAGTGCCACAGGTGTGGCCACTGACATTGCATCTCTCACCCTCTTATATAGGTCCCTCCGGGATACAACCAAGGCAACAGCCTGCAGCTGGTGAGTATGGCTTACGTAGATGCTTGCCAACACACCGGGCATGTAATGGAGATGGTATATTCCATGCACACATCTAACACACCTAACCTGAATGCATGCTGTACATGTGCATGTATTGTTGCTGTGAAGTGCATGGCATCACAGGGGTGACCATGATGGGGTATTGGAAGGGCATGTCAGACACCTGCATGATAACTAACATCCTGTCATTGCAGAATGTGTCCACAGGGAGTAACGTAATGGTGGGAGACATGGCCTACAGTAGGGACATGTTTGGAACAACACCAATATACAGTGCAACACCATTGTATATACCTGTAGGACAATGGCAACTGCTGCAGAGATACATTATGGCATAAAGCATTACAGTAGTCCACATTTTCAGCTGGGTCTAGGCTGTAACATGTGGTGTTCAGTGTATGGGACACTGTAAATTGACACACATGTATAGGGCGTACTTGTCATGCATCTGCATAAAGGCTGAAGGGGGGTGTCAGCATGGACACACCAATGCACTGCAGCAGGGATCCTAAGAATGCTAGGAATGGCTGTATCTGCACATAGTCAGGTTCAGGACCTGTGGCAGCCATAACCCTACCCCCACAGCAATAGTGATGGCAGTGTGTGAACACCATGGGATGTGCACATGAGTAGACCTTGCAATCATGCAGAATAGGGGGACATGTGTAGGGCAGACTGAACATACACTGGCAAATGCAGATGGCCCACGATGGTATACCCCTGCCAGGAGTAGTGACTGCTGTAGTACACACAACAAGAGGTGCGATAAACCGTCATGATAAGGGTGTGCACATATATGCCCACATGGTGTGTATGCATCACGATCAGCAGCTGTACACCTAACATGATCCATAGACACTGCATGTGAAAGTACAGGACATATGTCACATATTGGGCTCGTGTACTGCTAAGATATGCAGTGATATGGTCTCATGGCAGATCAAGGATGGGTGTATCAAATCAATAAAGGTGTGTACACCCGCATAGCCACAGTATGCTCTGATGGTTGTCAGTATAAGAGTATTGAATTGGTCATACATGGTCCACTGATGTTGAGAGCTGTGCATCAGACATCAGGCATTCACAAATGACAGCTGTCCACATATCATAACAGGTATGTGTTGCTGGAAAACATGGGGCTGTGAACTTTAAAGCTGACATAACTGACACAGTGGTACACATTCAGCAATGGGTCGTACACCTGTGAGGTGTGGTGCACAATCCATGGCAGGGTGCAGAACAGGTGCACAGAAATACCATGTTCATGGGCACAGTGGTATCCAGGGGAAGGGACTTTACCTAGTGAGACAGCACATGCATCACACACATGTATACTGTTGCTAGCATGGATTGACTATAGCTGCGCTGCATGCTGTCGGGTATCATATGTTATGCATGTTGACAGAGGGGTAATAGAAGGACTGTGTGTACTTTCATTGTGCAACCTCACCTGTATGTATGTGTGCATCCTGGTGGGTAGTCAGTTTGTCTGTAGGGTTACTCTGGTGAAGTGGAGGGAGGTTGATACATGTAGAATACTTGTGTGCATGTGTGTGTGTTTGTGTGGCTGGCCATGCATGCACATGTGTGACTGTGGGGTGTTCATACAGCAGTACCTCCCTCTGGGATTATGCAATACATGTACATGGACTGCCACATTACACACCAGGAATACCTGTCATGTGTGTAATCACAGGACAGCTGATAGTATAATATGGTCTATATATGGGACAGGCATCCAGGGGGAAGGTAGACACTAGATACACCCTTAATATTGCATTCAGCAGAGAGGTCACCTACAACCCACATATGCAGCACTACAGATGCTTTGGGGAAGTACTAGTCAACACCATGGAGTGTATTCAAATATTACAGTTGTCACATGATAGGCTGAAGGAGCAGCATCTGGCATGTACTGAGCATTACATACACATGACACACCAATACGTGATATTATGGATAGAGCATAGTAGCCCACACATATAGGGGTCATGCTCATCATGTCTGGACATACAGAGGGTGCATACTGAATGACAGCAGTAAGGCCATGTAAAACCACAACACACAGGTCAGGCAGGTAAAGTAGAAACAGGCCTTGTGTTTGACGCTTGTGTAGGCATTTAGATGACTGCTATGTTAATGAGTGGTATCAATGTGTTCAAGCACGGACAGACCACGGTCGATGAGGGCCATCATCTCACCAGACACGTGTGATGCAAGATGGGGAGCCACATGGACATATATGTGGGACTGTCTGTAAAAACATGGACATGTAGGTATTACGGAGGTGTGTGTGTGTGTGTACTGTTAGACAATGCTGTGCAGGTTTTAAAGTGCATTTATTGTTTTCCCCCCACAGGTGGCGAGGTGGGTCAGGGTCCCTCCTGCATGCAGTCTGATGTTGGTTTCCAAACAGACATTGAAGATGATAATAGTAATGTTGAGGCATAGGTGGGGTTGTCAGGGGCTGACACTGCGCCAACATTTGACATCCCCCTTTTAGCCACCCCAACCCCACACACAGTTTCAGTGCCTATACACACCCCATCACCAGTGGCCATAGCAGAGGGACAGCTGGCATTCAGTGGCAGTGCACAAGAAAGTGTGGTAACCATGCCTAATGTATCCAGTCACAGCAGGCATAGCCGGATGTCCGGCAGGGCACCACATAGGCAGATGTCCCAGAGTGCTCATGGTAAGGCCGCTGGACATCATGCTCCTGGCAGATGCGACATAGTTGGTACCAGCAGGCACATGTTTCAGGCTGTCATGGTGGCGCAGGCACATATAGAACATTACCACAGACAGGGCCTGAGGTTGCAGAGGGCTGCTCTCACATCTGCAAATAACAACACCCGTGAACTGGCTGGTGCCATCTGTCGATTAACTAAGTTCATGGATAGACAGTCTGGTGAGATGATGGCCCTCATCGACCGTGGTCTGTCCGTGCTTGAACGTGTGGTGGAAGTGCGGCGATGGCCGCGTGGATGTAGGTCTGCAACACCAACAGCTGGTAGTCAATGTGGACATGCTAGGACACCAAGGGGCTCCCGTAGTGGCAGTATGAGACCTGGCACTGTGGGGGGTGCTGTCCACACCACAGCAGGCCACAATCATGTGTCATGGCCAGTCCCAGGAGTGTCAGGTGAGAGTGGCACATCGAGGCCTGTACCTGGACTTGCCCATGGAACTCCTGGCAGGCACATTCCATGTGTCCATGGTTGGAGGCAGTGAACTGCAAACCCTGCCAGGTATGGTCTGCAGCTGTCCATAAACACCTGTGTAGGGCAGCCACATGGCAGAACTATGTGCATGCATACCCACACACTATGCAAACACACCTAGGGCAGCCCCATACCTACACATACCACATCACCACGTCCAGCTCACCACAGTACACCCCTCACCCACACACATGGTGTCAAATGTATGGCCCATCCTCGGCCTCTGGCTAACCAACATCACACCCTGTGCATATGATGATACTTGTGCCACATCCCTGTCATCCATACCATCAATGCAGGGACTGGCTAACATGGTTCTGATGCACATGGTGACTGTATTGCAGTGTAACACAGTACTGCAGTATAACATGTTGTAAGGAGTAAAGTGTAATGCATACAAAGTAGGTGGTGTAGCCATCCAGCAACAATGCCTTATAGCTGTTAATAACACTGGTTGGTTGTGGTCTCTATATTGTTATCCATGTGTGTTGTAGGTATACATGTGCCAGCACACGGATGCCCTGTGCATATGATGATACCTGTGCCACATCCCTGTCATCCATACCATCAATGCAGGGACAGGCTAACATGGTTCTGATGCACATGGTGACTGTACTACAGTGTACCACAGTACTGCAGTGTAACATGTTGTAAGGAGTAAAGTGTAATGCATAAATGGCAGGTAGTATAACCATCAAGTAATGATGCCTTATAGCTGTTAGTAACACTGGTTGGTTGTGGCCTCTACATTGGTATCCATTTGTGTTGTAGGTGTACATGTGTCAGCACAAGGATGCCTGTGCATATGATGATACCTGTGCCACATCCATGTCATCCATATCATCAGTGCAGGGACAGGCTAATATGGTTCTGATGCACACGGTGACTGTACTACAGTGTACCACAGTACTGCAGTGTAACATGTTGTAAGGATTAAAGTGTAATGCATAAATGGCAGGTAGTGTAGCCATCCAGCAATGATGCATTATAGCTGTTAGTAACACTAGTTGATTGTGGTCCCTATAATGTTATCCATTTGTGCTGTAGGTGTACATGTGTCAGCACGAGGATGGTCTGCAGTCATATTCCACAACGGGGTATTGCACTGTGGTGACACCATGGCTGTGACATATTTAGGGTACAGTTGAACACATGTCACAGGTTACTTAAATGGTTATTGCCTGTGTCACATGGACAGGTGACCCACTGAGGCGTGTATACCCTGCAACCTGATGTAGACCCATCCACATACACGCACGCTGTTACTTGGCACCACTGGGACTAGACCCCTACCTAGCTATGTAGTGATACTGAAGTGTATGGCTTACATTGCATAGACCACAGCATTTAGGGTGAGGTGTGTCCCAGGTTACATGTTACATGCAGAACATCCCCAGACATGTACAGTATACTAATGGGGGATGTAATAAGTGTATATGGACAATATGTAGCATGACATACCGTCATATACACATCAACAGACACATAAAGTCAGACACACATCCAAGATACGAGGGCCTGTCACTGCTAACTAACTTGACCGTGTGTCCATTGTGTTACAGGTAGGTTGCACACAGCACATGCATAACTAGCTTGGATTGTGGTATCAGTGACCTGTATGGTTAATGGTGACAGTGGTAACCATAATGTGGTACATGGGACATATACCAGGTGTACCTTGGTGTAATGACATTGTACGCAGCACCCACATCCCCCAGTGGATATTGTACTTCCTGAAACCCATGATGACACTCATTGGCGGTGACTGCAATACAACCCATAGTAAACCCCAACGGTGGTACTACAGGGATATGCATCTAATGCACATGCCACACACATAGTAGGGTGTTGCAATGTCATGCCTCACCTATGGGCAGCAACTACACTATCTGTACTACTGTGAGGCTATGGGTATTGTAATGGAGTATGTGGCCTCGGAATGCTGTATCCTGCAGATATACGGACATGCACAACTACACACACATGCCAGAACACAATGGGTATCCCATGCCTATCAACCCATTTGTAAAACACTGGTGTACTGGTACTGCAAGGCTCATGTAGCCGGTTTGGGGGGAGTTTAACAGGGTACATGTAATGTCCCATACAGCAGCAGCCACAACTGACTATGGCAATGGGTGTTGCGCTGGTTGTGAAGGTCCTCATGGAATTCCTAAGTACAGGTGTGCTAACACAGAGACACTGCTATACTCAGTCATGCACATGTACACATGTGTCAGTGCAGGAGTGCATCGCTGCAGGTGGTCATAGCTGTGTACCTAGCTATTGTCCCAAGGGGAGATGGGTTGTGTAGGGGATGAGTGTACAGTTGTATCCTGCCACCTTCCAGGTGGCAGCAGGCAATCTATCAACAGACACTACTGTGGTGACCCTCAGGGTGAGAATAACATGCATCAGCCAATCCTCCAGGTGCCTCCTGCACATAGCCACTGAGGTGATCAAGTTGACATGTTTCAACTTGCATTACAACACATGGTTAGTGTCTGTGATGGAGACCTGCACCCAAGTATGTTCTGTTGACTGTGGTAGTGTAGTGAAGGTAACCGTGGCATGTGGTGCATACAGGGTGACATCTCCTATATGTGCCACTTCTTACACAGCTGAGCAGACATGTCAGCATCAATCAAGCTTAGGTTGCCTGTACATATCCCACCTGGATACCTGCCATCTACAGATCTGTCCAGGGACTGACAGTCATCAGCTTGGCAAGTAGCTATGCAGTAACATGAGTGTGTTGACAGATAGACGTCTGACAACAATATGTATTCCATAACTACATGTCAGAAACCGTCACTAGCATGTACTGTATATACAGTGTCTACAGTTACATTCCACATGACGGATCATTACTCAGTAAAGAGCATATACTGTGACACAGCTCACACACCAGGGATACAACAGAGAGGCCTAGGTATCCAGCTATGCCCACAGGTGTGCCTGTTGTCAGTACTACATTTACAACTCTGCTGTTGCCTGTGTTAGTACTGTCAACCGTAGTACTGCCATGATACACTACATACCAGTGTGACAGCACACACCCTGGGCTACTACACCTGTATGTAACACATTCACATGGATAACATTGCTGTACAGGCCTCATATATGTCTGTCCCACACATGACACTCACACCCCTTGCTACAGTAATGACAGCATATAGGCGTATGTATTGTACATGGCATTACATACACTTATTACAGATTATCAGACTGGGTGGTGTGACCTGGTTACTAGGGCTAAGTCATGCTTAGCAAGTATCAACATTGCTGCAATATAACAGCTGGGTAAGTGAAGCTTACACTGTGTAAGCACCCATACATTTACCCATAGCTTAGCACTGCTTAGCTTCACACAAACCTTCTCAAAACTGCCTTAACCACTCTGTATCTGACAGCCCATGTTTTGCCCAGCAACAAAATGAACAGCCTTTGCAGGTTTTGAACCCAGGACCCTGTACACCAAAGTCACAACACTTAACCACTACGCCATGACCACTGTGAACACAGCTGTTGTTTTACCAATATAGCTGTCAATACACATATTGACTAGAATTGAACAATTGCCTTTAGTTCCTAAATTGTGTAGTCCTTGTTATTAATATGACTGTTGCATCACATATGTTGTTTTATCATAATGTGCACATAGCAGATACATAAGGTGAGATACATCTGGGAGGGTATACACAATCATGAGTTTCCTCATGACAGGAATATGGTTGTATACATATAATAGGTCTATATATGCCTACATGTGCATACACATGTATACTCACACATATGTCTGTATACACATCTGTATAGTGCTACATATATATGGCCATGTGTACATCTCTTTGTATGTACATAAATATATATATATATATATATATATATATATATATATATATATATACATATATATATGTATATATAGATATATGTATATATAGATAGACGTATATGAATATACAGATATATGTCTATATAGCTATATATGTATGCACATCCTATGTGTACAAATATGCCTAGTTATGTTGGTATATATGTAGATATCTATAACTATATGTGCATACATATCTATTCTGATATACCTACTACTTTCAATATATATGTAGATATCCATACGTACATGTGCATATGTATCCCTATCTGTATAAGTGTAGACATATATTGCTCTGTATATGTATATAACTGGGTGTTGATATGTATATATCTGGGTGTTGATATATATATATATATATATATATATATATATATATATATATATATTACATATACATCTATATATGTCAATATGTATAAGTGTATATATCTATATAGATATCTGGATAATTATATAATCATATATTTTCACCATATGTCCTGAACATGGAGTGTAGCCCTACCTGAGCACTTATAGTCCCAACTTCATAGTGCAAAGGGATGTCAGGTGTGTATAGCAGGTATATTTGTAGAGTTTTAGTACTGTAATAGGGATTGTCTTCACAGACATGATGTGTATGGGAGGTCACATCTGCTTGTAACATGTGCGCCATCGTCTACTGACAGATATTCTAAGGACATCATAGTACAGCACTGCTGCTAGCATGTAATGCTCCTGTGGACTGCAGCAGAGATATTGGCCAATATATGTGGACATACTAACATACTATGGACAGTCTAGAGGTATACACAGAACCCCTTAGAGCAAGACATGTGGACCAAGCCTGACAATGTGGATGTTAACAGCCATGTAGATGGGTATAACATGTAATGACTGGTATACATTTGCCCTATAGGTTATGCATTCACACTCCCCTGTCTGGCCTGACACATAATAACTGCTGGTACAGAGGTGCCATGGCCACATACTACCCACTAGATATTAACATACATATGTACAGCATCCCACTGCTCTGTATGACATACATGACTGTTAAGGGAGGCCCGGCAGCAGTACATCTGGCAATTGTCTGGACATGACATCCCACTCATTAAGTACAATAAGCTGCTAGGCATGTAACAAAGCACTGTGCAGGCTACAGGCAGACTGGCTCAACACTGGCCTACATTCCTATGAGGAAATGCACATGTACATGCATATATAGCAGGCTCTACAGGCATGTCACAGCACAGAGAACTATACATCACTGTGAAAGTGTATAACCACAGCCAATGTGAACACAGCCATGTATGGAAAGCTAGCATAATATTCAGTATATGGACTATCTGTTCGACACCATCCTCATATGTGCTACTCACACACTAACCCTACATATAATGGGCTGCTGCACAGTGTGGTCCCATGCCTGTCTATGGTATGGGACATGTGTGTGTATGGCCCTACAAACATGTAAGCCAATAGGGTAACATACTGTGGAGCAGCATGCAACATCAGATAGAACGGGACCAGGAACAATGATATCTACCACAGTCTGTACATAGGCCACAGTGCATATTGACAATACACACACTGTTGATATTCACCTTATGTACACAGACCTTAGTACTGTACACCCAACCACAGAATGTCCAGGTTATGTCATCAGATATAACCCTTACTATACATAACATGTGTAGCAGTCTGATATCTCACTGGCTTGTTATCATATATGATGTCAATAATTATGGTGTACAGCAGATATGCACCTCTTACTGCATGACATATGTACAAAGGTTGACAGAGTCATGGCAGGAGGCACATACACAGGGCCAATATTGACATGTTGCTGTGATAACCTCATACATCTACTGTTGTAACAGAGTTTGTTGCAACATATGTCCTATGAGGGATATGAAGTCAGTAACTCTCATGGCTGTCACCATCTACAGACTGCAATCCTCACACTACCTTCTGCAGTTCACAGATATGTGCTCTGTGGGTAACACATGAAACAAAAGGCACCACACACTGCCCAGTCTGCAGATGACCCTATAAATGGGGTTTCCTCATAAACATAGCACTGACATGGCAGTTATTAAAACATGTAGGACAGCCATTTCCACACACACCCTGTTAAACCAACATTACTCCAAATGCAGTATAGCAGCACTTAGAATCTGTAGCCAGGTCAGGCACATCCTTCCTCCTGTGCGTTGCCCTGTTTCCACAGTGTATGTTGTTAGAGGTAAATCCCCAATCCATCTGAGATGCTGTTTGCCATACAACAAGTTCCTGTTCACAGTGAATGAAAAAGCCCAACACCAACATAATGTTCCTAGATATTGGAGTGTGTTTAAATGAAATTGGCAATGGGAATGTTACCACAGCTGCTCCACATGCAATCAGCTAGGGGAGGGCTGCAATTCATGCAGAAGCCATCAGCTGATCATGAACATCACTTAAAATACACATGCTGCTGCCTAAGCAAAGCAGGTGTAGCTCTCCCACATCCACCAGAGATGGAGTGAGAGAGGCAGACAGAGGCAAAGTAAAGTCAGGGAGGGGTGGGAGAGTAAAACATAAGCATGTTTGTGTCACACACCTACCAGCACAAGGTATCAAACCCCTGGCATCCATGCAGTGCTATCACATTTCTATGCAGTTATTGGATGTGCCACATAGGTTACATGGTGAGGAGACCTCAAAATGTATATGTGATGGTGAGTGACATCTGCAACAGGAATATGGTAGCTATACGGTAGATGTAGTATATGTGCCTGCCCACATGAACAGGTGTCAGTATAAACACAGCCACACTCTCACAGGGACACACACACATGGACACACTTGGCAGGGCCAGGAATACAACTCATTACTAGTGAGATTGAAACAACACATTACTGTGCAGGTATCAAATGCACCACAGAGGTCATAGAGAGGTTATATGGACAAAGGGTATGTGGAGGTGTCTGACATTGGACAGCATGCTTTGGTATGCCAGTGGGGGTTGTAGTGAGTGTGAATGTGATCATACACATCATACAACACACACTCACACACGCACACACACACACACACACACACACACACACACACACACACAGTGTCAGTACTGACATGCATGGGTGCATTGCTTCATGGGTGTGTAGTGGTCGACTGTGACAGACAGCTATACAAGGCTAGGTGATGGGTATACCTTGGCATCAGCCTACATGACCATGGTCTGCAATGTGGCTCAGGGGTGTAGTTTCTGGATTTTCCCATACAGGTGAGTATTGTATTCCCCATCCAGTCACTGGGTGACTATTGTGTGTGGCCAATGCTGTGCATTGCTTGCCATGTATGTGTTCCTTAGTCCATGACATGGTCGGTGTCTGGGATGTGCACACCTCCCACATGCATGTACAGTGACATGTGTAACTGTACCTGGGGTGCGTGGCCCATGTTGTGTACACAGATTATCATCAAATGTGCCAGGCCTGACCTCATGTGGCGGGAACTGTAAATGGACAGCAGGTTTACCCTGCACCTACATTGATAGCATGATACCGGCATTCCCTGGTGTCAGTGGCATCTCTCCATACAGGACATATTTTTCAGGCATGGTATGTCCTTTTTGGGTCACATTTGATGGCACCACAGGTGTTGCAGGTGTCCAGTGGGGAACAGAGGGGAAGGTGTGCTGTTGGCATGTACGTGCATATTGGACAGATGGACAGGGTGCCATGCCCTCTGTAGCCCACTGCAATCACACCATGATTACTATCAGTGGGCAATATGCAGGGTACTAACAAACTGCTATTGCCTAGGCAAGTGTGTGTGTGTGTATGAGACATGGGTTGAGAGTGTTCTCTGGGTGATACTAGCATTTCTAACTTTGTTTGCCTGGCCATGATGTCACATGTAGGGTTACGGATTTGCACCGCAGCCTCTCGGCTATGTCACATCTGTTATCCCTGTATGGTGGACATCGTTATATATACTAGGGCCACCATATAAAAAATATGCAAAACCCACTCCACATTGAGTCCAGTTATTACACACTCACAATCACCTCCACAAAGGATACGACTTACACACACACACACACACACACACACACACACACACACACACACACACACACACACACACACACACACACACCTGTCATGTCTGGGATTAGAACTCCTACCTAACTAGTTTATTACACTACAGTGCTACCCAGTTATAAGAATGGCCACAGAGATTACTGGAGTACTGTTTCAATGTATTTCACAATGAATGACATTAGCAGGATTGCCAAAGTAGGGCATTTGACTTGTAGTGAGTGTGGCTAGGCTAAAATCCATCGCTCCTTACACAGACATAGAAACACACACAAAACATCCACAACTGCCATGTGTGGGAATAGAACCCCTACCAGAGTTCTATATCACACTACAGCATGCAGCTGTTATAGGATGCACCACGGTGTTTATTGGAGTACTCCTTCCCTAAAGGTGTATTTCACAGTGAATGACATCATCAGGATTGCCAATGTAGGGTATTTGAATCATAGTGTGTGTAACTAGCATAAAATACATTGCTCCCTACACAAACAGAGAAACACGCACACAGTTGCCATTTCTAGCTTTAGAACTCCTAACCGAGTAGTTTATCACACTACAGCAGTACGCAGTTATAGGATGCTCCACAGAGATTTCTGGGTTGCAACTTTCCAAAAGGTGTATTTCACAGTGTATGACATCAGCAGCCTTGCTAAAGTAGGGCATTTGAATTGTAGGGAGTGTGGCTGGCCTAAAAAGCATTGTTACTACACAGACAGTTGCCATGTCAGGGATTAAAACTCCTACCTAACTAGTTTATTACACTACAGCAGTATACAGTTATAGGACGAGCTACAGAGATTAATGGGCTACATCTTTCTGAAAGGTGTATTTTACAGTGTATGACATCAGCAGCCTTGCCAAAGTAGGGCATTTGAATTATAGTAAGTGTGACTAGCCTAAAAAGCATTGCTTTCTATACAGACAGAAACACACACAGGTGCTATGTCTGGGATTAGAACTCCTATCAAACTAGTTTATCACACTACAGCAGTATGCAGTTATAGGATGCACCACAGAGATTACTGGGCTGCTCTCTTCCAAGAGGTGTATTTCACAGTGTATGACATCAGTAGCCATGCCAAAGTAGGGCATTTGAATTGTAGTGAGTGTGACTAGCTTAAAAAGCATTGCTCTCTACACAGAATCACACACACACACACACACACACACACACACACACACACACACACACACACACACACAGAAACACACACACATGCCATGTCTGGGATTAGACTTCTTACCTAACTAGTTTATCACACAACAGCAGCATGCACTTATAGGAAGCACCATGGAAATTATTGGCCTACACCTTTCAGAAGGGTGCATTTCAAAGTGGATGACCTCAGCAGGCTTGTCATAGTAGGGCTATGGGGAGGGCAGTGTGTGTGCGTGGGCCATAACCCATTCATCTAGAGGTTGACACACCACATGCAGGCACATACAGGGTTATATTCCACATGTACATGTATGCAGCTGGTAGATGACTACTTCCTTGTACAGTCATGTTGCACAGCTAGCACTTGAACCACATAGTCTGTAATGCTGACAGATGCCAGTGCCTAAGGTCTACAGTGAGTGACATCTGAACCTCATGTGGTTGTAGCCATTCGGTTGTGTGCTGGGTGGAACATGCCTCATAATGGATGGCCCCTTGTGACAGTTACTCTCTTCCATACATCTATGTACATCTACTTTTGGATGATTATAATGTGTTGTCTTTGGATATATGCCTGTATTCCTACCCAGTGTGTATGCAAGGCATGAGTGGTGCATACTGAGGAGTGTCTGCACTAACATCTGCAACTGCCAGATATGTCTGGTCCACTGGTGTTTGCAGACATGGCCTTCATTTTGTGAGCATGCCCAGTATGACCTTTCAGTATGTTGTTGACTGACATTGCCTTAATTTCCCTAAGTGTATGAGCATACCCAGTATGCCCTTCTGTATTGAATGAGTGGATCAATTCCAGGTAGTTTGTACTGCAGTGCAAACCTCTGTGTTGTACACCTACAGGTAGCATACTGTTTCTCCAGGGTATCTGTCGATCATTTGGCAATATGGGGACAAACTGTGCAGGGGATAGTGTGTACTGTAGGTGATTGTGTCTTTGCTGCTTCAGCTGCATGGTATTGCTGTTAGCAGAATTATTCAGGCATGTGTACTGTTATACACAGTGATGTTTTCTGTCCTCATGTACTGTCAGGTGGACATTCTTGATCACAGTGATGAACTGGGGGACAAGGGTGACTGCAGCTGTGTCTGGTATTGTGGGCAGATACCTACGTATTCATGGTAAGTTATGCCATTCTGGAGGGGGAGCTGCAGACACTTGGTGCTGGGTTTGTGTAACTGGTTCAGCATCTTGGTTCAGTGCTGGCAGAGGATCCCATAGTTGTCTGCCCATCAACATGACAGTATGGGCTTATCTTGCTGTGGCAATGCCTCACAGCTGCACAGATTTGCACAGGTTAGCCAGAGGCAGGGGCCATAGGTCAGGACATTCATCATATTGTGGTGTACGGGCAGGTGTGTAGTCACCCATTTATGTGTTTGCAGCCAGGGATAGTGTGTGTACACAGCTTGGTGTTGGACCCTGCACATTCCATGCTGCCCATGCTCCCACACCCACCTCTGTTATTCTAACCTCTTCCATACACGATGCATACATTCTCTGATACTTTTCCTAAGGGTATCACTCCATCACAGGTGTGTGTTAATGTTGGTCCACGGTCCATGCAGTGGGACATGGTGGACATGTTACTGTGGTTTGTCCACATGGCCTTGCATATGGCTTATGTGGAGTGTGTTATGTTGTTATTTGGGTGTCCATGACATAACATGCATTGGCAGTTCATGTAAGACACAGGCCTTGAGCAGAAGCCTATGGCTCATTAGGTGTTGCTGCAGGCCAGATGTGGAAGGTCGTTGCATTCTGTCAGTCCTACAGTCGCAGACCACCATACAGTATATTCTCCTGGGGTGACAGGGTAGGTGTGATGGATGTTCATGCCAATACCTTCTGTCATTCTTGATCAGGTGGTGTGGATGCTGGAAGGGTGCTACCTATAGCAAGGACACACCTGCATGGGACACCTGCACTGCATGCTGCAGTCTTCCGCTATTGCCATATACAGGTGGGGTCATATTCTACCCATTCCCCTCATCAGCGATATTACCAAAGAGGTGCCTGTGGGTGGTGTTTTCGTGGCTGGGTGCATGTGTGCTATGCACACTACTTGCATCTGACACACAGATATGCATGAGGCATTCCAGTTATGCTGGCATGTGCAGGTACATCAGCTGATTCCCAGTACATCAGTCCTACCTGTTTATGATCTGCAGGTGTTCAGTTAGACATCACCGGTATCCCCTACTACAGGTCCAGTTAATGTGATGCATACCTATATGCACAAATCCAAGGGTGTCACCATTTCACAGTGACACAATATATACTGTATGTCTGGTGTACATTCCCCTGTGTGCTGCTTGTATATATAGCCCAACAGCCATGCCATGTCAGTCTTTCAGATGGTGACACATATTACCACCATACATTTACAATGGCTTTCTGCTAGCATGTGTTATACTGGTGGGGATTGTTTTTGGCACTGCAGTTGTGAGGTCTTGTCTCTGTTATCAGCACTAGAGGGCAATGGCCACAAGGTCTTACCTCAACATGCATACATACTGACCACTCTCACACATTATGAAACACACACCATCCTAACACACACAGATCTGCGTATTGTGCAAATGCTATGACCTATCCTGCTACCTTGGCCACCTCTGGGCATCTGTGCTCCACTCGTATTATACCTACTCATACATGTTAATACATTTCTACACAGGATTGGGGGGGGACACACCTGAGTGTCACTACATTTCTACACTGGATATGGGGAAGGGGCAGACCTGTCTGTTTCCACATGTCTACATAGAAGGGGGGGGGCACACCTGACTGTTACTACATTTCTACATAGGATTGTGGGGGGGATATACCTGACTGTTTCTACATTTCTAGACCAGATTGTGGGGGTCACACCTGACTGTTACTGCATTTCTATGCTGAATTGGGGGTAGGGGCACACCAGAATGTTTATACATGTATACATGGGAGTGGGGGGCACACCTGACTGTTACTACATTTCTACATAGGGTTGTGGGGGGACACACCTGACTGTTTTTACATTTCTACACAGGATTGGGGGGGCACACCTGACTGTTGCTACATTTCTACACAGGATTGAGGGGGCACACCTAACTGTTGCTACATTTCTACACAGGATTGGGGGACACACACCTTTCTGTTTCTACATATCTACACATGATTGGGGGGCACACCTTACTGTTTCTACATGTCTACATAGGATGGGGGGCACACCTGGCACTCGCACACATTTGCTATGACTGTACTGGTATGTCAGGTACTCCATTTCATTCTGTTTTCTAACCTATCATACTGACTAGAGGCATATCAGTGTACTACAGGTCTTAGCTTTGGTTGCCCTACATATCAGTGTCTGAGTTTCTACCCTTCAAAACATACATCCCACTGCCTGACCTGCTGTAGTCTGTCTGTGTAGGCCTGGGGGGAGGTTACCCATAGGCATCATTAAGAGGCCATAGCACGGGCTCTGTTTGTTTTTGTCTACACCTGTCCTGCTGCCTGAGACTGTTGTTGAGTATGTGAACCTCCCTGACTGGCATGTGTGAGTCATATGGACATACAGGTCGCCCAGCACATTTCCTGCAGTGGATTTTGTCACCCTGTGTAGTACTGGCTACTATGGTGACTCCAATATGTGTTACAGATGTCATGGTGCCACTATGGGTGTCTACTATCTGCTGCCATAACATTCAACCACCCAATTCCCTTGCATGCTCACATCCATACCATGGATACAGGTAACAACACATTCTACTCCATCTGGCAATTGGTAGGTTGATTGACTTACTGTGTGGGTGTGCCAGGATTGAAGATGGTGCTGGAGGGCTGCCTATGTCGGATGCACACAGTACAACCCCTATACATGGTTGAGCACAGGTAGTGTCATGTCTGGCATCCCTTTTACTATATGTGTGAGTCAGAGAGAGGTGTCATTCCCTGGGTCCCTACTGTGTCAGTGTATGTGCTATGTGTTGCCTCTTTGCCAAGGCCAGGGCATACTGGGCACGCCTCCATCTGCCTACTGGGGCAGGCTCAGGTTGTTCCTCCTCCGAGTCACTCTGTGTCTGTGCAGGCCTTGGCATTGGTGTGGGGTTGTGTGGCCCTGCCCTGTGCTGTTCCTGCTGCAGCTGTTTCCACAGGATCATATTGTGTAGCATGGCACATACCATAACAATTTGAGTACATGTAGCTAGTGAGTACTGCAAGGCTCCACTGGATGTGTCCAGGCACCAGAACTGTGACTTGAGCATCCCAAACACACGCTGTATTATAAGTCTGGTCTGTGTGTGTGCCTCATTATGGCATTCTTGTTCAGGTGTGTGTGCATTCCTGATGGATGTCATCAGCATCCCCCACTAGGTGACCATAGGGGATGTCCCCATTGGCAAATCTCTGGTACAGCTGCATCAGATGCCAGACATGGGAATCATGACAGCTTTCAGGGCAGCCAGCACACACATTTATCACACATGACCTGGCAACTTATGGAGGGGTGGCCCCTGCGGTTGATGTAGGCCCTACCCTGATCACTGGGTGGTGCTTTGATGTGTATGTGCATGCAGTGTAGAGCACCCACTACCTCAGGGTATTATGTTATTTGGTGGAAGAGATGCATATTGCTGGCCAACACCTCACGGGGGTTGAGGAAATATATGTGCTCACTGGCATGTGCTGACATGGCATCCAGGAACTGGTGGAATACTCTGGATGCTGTGGGATCCCCATGATATCCCCAGTTGAGTTTTGGGAGGGACCTGTGAATAGCATTCCTAGACTTACACATACCTTGGCGTCCACTGGGATGGGTTCCCCTCGGTCAGTTCGGTGTGTCAGGCATGGCCGGCACAGGTCAACAATTTGCTGTAGGAGGTCCATGTCCACCCTATAGTGTTCCACTATCTCCAGCTCATGTAGCCCCTGGTAGGTTATCCTGGGTCTGTAGACTCCTCTCCGTCTCCTCACTGTGGGTTGATCAGCAGCATTCACATCCTCACCACTCTCAGCCTCTTGCACATGTTGCTTTATGATGCCTGATGCAGCCCCTATTATTTTGTAGCTTTGTTTGTTAAAGGTTCCCCGCTTGTATACACCAGTCATGTAGAGTATGGGAAAAACCCGAGGGGAAGGTGTTTGCATAGTTTATAGTTGTGTTCTGGGCTGGACTGATCTGCTGCCTGTGTAATTGGCTGATTCTGATAGATTTCACCTGCCAGCTATGCTAGTTCTCCTTGATTAACGTCATACTACTGCTTTCCCTTTCCATTGCCTTCCTGTTTAAGCCCTGGGGTGTGCCGCGCAAACACAGTGCTCAAATGTGCTCAGAGCTGCTTTTTCCTGGTTTACCTTTTTTTCCTTTAAAACCCAGTGTCTGACGTGCACACCCGCTTAGGCAATGCAAAGAGTGCTGGGAAGACTCAGACACACCTCCTTGCCTAGCTGTGCTAAGATAGGAACAAACCTGAGCCACAGGGCTCCAATCTGCTTACAGTATGCCTGAAACACGCCCTATGATGTCAGCTAACTCCTAGACTTGCACCAAGCTATTCCTGCTCTTACACTGTTGGGAGCTGACTACCATGCTGGGGAAATCTGGGATTCACTATCGTTCCCCTCATTTGCATAGGATTGCCTGCTAATGGATAGTTATATGTCTCAAACTGAGCCTCCCCCCTTAGCAACCACTACTCACTGGCCATGTTGTCTTCTGCCTGCCATTGACTTTAATGGCAGAATAGAGATTTTTGTTAGAATGCTTATCTTAGGTTTATTTTCTTATTTCCCCCTCAATCCCATTTGCGCGCTGCTGCCCTATGCTTAAATGGCCGAGATCAGCTAAAAAAAAATAAAAGTTGATTTTTTTATTTTCTAAACTGTTTTCAATGCCAGTGGCCTTATACTTGGCCACTGGCATGCTTCCTGAATGATATGAACCCTTTATTTGGAGTTCTCATGGCTCCGCTTTGGAATTTGCAGAAATGTACTTGGTTACTAACCAAGCATATTTCTGCAGATTACACTAGTCCTGCTTGGACAGTTTCCAGCTTCCTGAGCTGCAAATTCACCTCATTTGCATGGATTTCTCCTGAAAATTGGGTAATTTGTATATAGGGGCTGAGTTCATGCAAGACTAGTGCAGGAGCGCTTGTGCACGCCCCTACAGGCTATTCCTGGATCACACGGCAGACATATTGCCTGCTAGAGCTCCTGCACTAATCCTGCATGCCATGCAAGGTTTGCAGAATCCAGGGGCATGAATTATATTCCAAACTTCTGTTAGTTATTACATAGTTCTGAATGCTTGAAACTGATAGTATACTTGACATGCAATAAACACACAGGAAAATTATAATATGCTATAAGCAAAGTATAAAAATATACCCCCTGATTTACTATTCTTCCTTGCAGGACTAGCTTAGTCCTGCATGGAAGCGGCCATTTAGGAACAGGACGGCAGCGCGCCATGCATATTAATGAAGGCGCGCTGCCTGAGCTCCTAATATTACATGTTGAGTGTAAGAGTGCAGTGAGTGTGTCTGAGAGCAGAGCTGTCAGAATATACATGCCCCCGAAGAACAGCAGAAAGCCCAAAAGAATGAGCGAGACTGCTCATAGGTGTCTGCATCCCCCAGCAACATTCCCCCCACGTGTACAACAGCAATAGTACACACAAACAATATCAAAATACCATTTTTATTTTTATGAAACTGATTAAATCTAACCGTAGGTGCGCAGGTTTGCCCAACACTTAGCTACAGTTAATGCAGCTTAAATGGCTGAAGAGGATAAAAAGGAAGGTATATGCAAATGAAGCAGTATAGCAATAGTGTAGTGGGCAGAGCATTCACCTTGCGAGCAGGCATTTCTGGTTCGAGTCCCACTGCAGCACATTCCATTTTCCATGTCAAATCACATTATGACCAATATTTTAGGTGCATAACCTACTAAATAACATATATTGGTGAACTGGAGTACTGGATTAAATGCAAATGTGCAGTGTCAGTGTCATAATGTTGCAAAGTCTACAGATATTCACATGTGCCCCATACAGTATATGTACACAGGAACAGTGGATACAAATGGAAGGTAAAATGTGTAATGAATGATAACTTCATACAGGTTCCAAATCCCCCACCTTCCCAAGAACCATTAGATTACTGTCTAAATCAGTGCAGTTGTAAGTGGGAGTAAGCAAGTGTAAGCACTATTAAGCAGTAGTAAGCAGGAGTAAGCATATGTAAGCACTAGTAAGGGGGTATAAGCCTGTTTGTGCAGGGGTAAGCAATGCACACATAGGTTAATCAATATGGAAGCTAGCTCTCTGTAAGCATCTTTAACCGAAGGTTAGCAGTGCTTACCATCATGTAAACCCATTCAAACCTGCTTACAACTGCTTAAAAGTGCCTTAAGCACTCTGTATGCATCAGCCGCAGTTCTGGCCAGAAACAAAATAAACAGCTATTGCAGGTCTTGAACCTCGGACCCTATACACTATAGTTACAGTAGTTAACCAGCAAGCCATCACAGCAGTGTGTAACAGTGAAGTATCACCAAAACAACCCTCACTATAGTAAAATCAAACTGAACATGTGAAAGGAATCAGTATACAGTCATACGTTCTATAACCTACTACATAACATAAATATGTGAACTGGAGTACAGCAGTAAGCCCAGATGTGAGGTGTAAATGTAATAGAGTGTTGAAGTCTCCTACTAAACACAAGGACCCCATACAGTGTACGTACACATGAATCATGGATACCAGGCATATATATAAGATGTAATGAATTATAAATCAATGCCAAAAAGCAAATATAATGCAAAGTCAATTTTAAGCAATGCTAAGCATTGCACAGGCCAGCTTAGGATGTGTAAGCAATGTGTAGGCCAGCTGACTCAATGTGCCCAGTGGTATACCACTTTAAACAATGTCAACCTTAGGTAAGCAGGTTTGCCCATAGCTTAGCCTTTTCAAAATGGGCCAGTCACGGCAAAGTGTGGGAATTCAGCCCTACTTAAACCCAACAGGCAGGAATACATCTCATAACGGGTTGTAGCTTCCCCTTACAGGCACCATGGCAGAAAGGGGAGAAGTAGTGCACGTCCAGGTGCAGTGCTGGGACATCCAGGAGCCCAGAGTCATGGCAGGACTCCTTGTCAAAGACCATGAGCAGAGACTGCTACAGGACCAGTACCAGGGTTCCCAGTCTAAGGCGGAAGCCTGGGACCATCTCATCTGTGACCTCACCAGTGCCACTGGCATACCCTGAACTAGTGAGCAGGTCAGGCATCACTATGCCGACCTGAAGCAACGAAACGGGGATCTCTTGGATCAGTGGATCCAAGAGGCGAGGACAATAGGGGAAGTCTCAGCTGTGTGTAAATATCCCTCCACTATGTGTTTAATAATTACCAGCTCATCTATATTATGGATAGATATGGCTAAATATTCCTCTTATGTCCTCCACAGTGGCAAGTGAGCGGGCCGCGAACCAGGAGGCCCATGGCTGTCACCTGCAGAGGTTGTGATGTGAGGCAGGTTAGTAATACTCTTGCATGTACTCTCATAGGAAATAAATCTAAAAGCATTAGTAAGTTAATTGCCAGTATAAAACCTGTGTTGTTTAAGACAAGTACAACATACACTGGAGAATATGGCAGGAAGAGTCTCATGTAGTTTGTATGTAAATAAAAGTATAATAGCCTGACAATAAAGGTCTAACTGCTGGACTGCATGTGTATACTCTGGCATCATATGGTAATGTAGATTTGCAATCACTTAATAGTACAGTTGTGTTAAGCACTGTTACCCACACTGTGCAACATAAATAGAATGTGTTGGAATGTTTGTATATGACTGGTGTAATCCCCAGAGTTCACTTAGTACAACTGAGAGACACATAGACAGAAAACAGTGAAAAGACACACAACACAATCTGAATACCACATGCAAGTGAGACATGAACTGTTGCATTTTTAGCACACACAGCCATGGTTCGAATCCTGGGAGTGGTAGTAGTCGACATACAGAATCATACCGCACAACTGTACAGATATGTCCAGAATGTCCAGTAAAATGGCCCATATCTGCTGCCTGTCACCCTGTCCCCCTGGGAAATCAGTGAGATGATCCCAGATGTATAGGCAGCAAACAGGAAATACAACTGATTGTCACACATCTATGAGAACAAAGCTGGCACACTAGCAACTCCCCAAAATCTTATGAGAGTAATAAGCTACGTATGTCTCATTTACACCCCCATGTTCTCAAGCTGTGACCAGAGTGTGTACAGTAACAGAGTGAGATGTATGTGCCTAATAGTAATGTGGAATCTGGTACTTTGGCAACATTCAGGTAGTGCTAACAAACATTGCTCCCACAAGTCTGTCAGATACGAACACTGTACCCAGAAATAAAAGAATGATACCCTGTACTGGAACTGTTTACTTTGGTATTGTATGGCATTCTGACTGATGCAGTTGCTCTGAATAATACTGTATTACTCATTACTGTCACCCACACTGTACTACATAATATAACCGTCTAGGAAATCCTGTATGAGTGTTGTAATACAAGGTCAGAATATAAAACCACAGGAGAATTATAAGACAGAAAGCAGAGATGAGATATACACACACACACACACACACACACACACACACACACACACACACACACACACACACACACACACACACACACACACACACACACACACAAAACTGTGATGGACAGTGTTTTAGTTTTAGCAGACACAGCCATGGCCTGAATCCTGGGAGTGGAAGTAGGCTGCATACAGAATCATACCCCACAACTGTACAGATATGTCCAGAATTTCCAGTATATGGGCCCATATCTGCTGCCTGTCACCCTGTCCCCCTGGGAAATCAGTGGGATAATCCCAGATGTTTAGGCAACAAACAGGAAATACAACTGATTGTCACACATCTATGAAAACAAACCTATCACACTAGCAACTCCCCAAAATGTTATGAGAGTAGTAGGCCACATATATCCCATTTACACCCCCATGTTGTCAAGCTGTGACCAGAGTATGTACAGTAGCAGAGTGAGATGTATGTGCATAATACTAATGTGAAATCTGGTACTTTGTGTGGCAACATTCAGGTAGTGCTAACAAACATTGCTCCCACAGGTACGTTGGATGCGAGCACTGTGCTGAGAAATAAAAGCTTGATACCCTGTAATGATACTGTTTACTCTGGTATTGTATGGAATTGTGAGTGTTGCAGTTGCTCTGAATAATAAGGTATCACTGATTACTGTCACCCACACTGTGCTACATAATATAACTGTGTAAGAAATCCTGTATAAGAGTGTTGTAAGTCACTAAAAGTTGAAGAGGGCAATAGTCTAGATATGTCCCGGTTCACCTGCATGTGGTCTAGACATGGCCAGAGTCTGTGTAAAAAGAGATGGACAGGTATGTGCATAATATCAACCTGGAATCTGGGATTATGTGTAGAAACAGTGTTAACAAGCAATTCCTCCACAGGTATACCAGGTAAGAGGTGTATACTGCAGGTAAAACCAGTTCATGTATAAAGATGATGACAGCCATCACACTGTCCAAACTAAAGCAGTAGGGTAGTGTACTAATACTTGTAAGGTACAGATAGCACTGATTAGGAAAGTAATGCGAGCTACAGGAATATATTAGTTGTTAATTGACATCCCCCCCACCATATCTCCAACAATACACTAAATATCAACCTCAACTGGTATGTGATGACTCCACTGTTATGTTGGGACATATGTCCTATTGGTTGATAATTATTTAAATCTGTTTCTATGCATGTGCTATGTTGAAATACTCTGACATTGGTGGCATAGTGCCATCAATATATCTGCATGCTGTTGTTATTACCACTGTGGTCCCATATATGCATGTGTTCCATTTGCTATGCAACTGTTCCATATCTGGTGTCTGGGTTAGAGGGAATATCTGTGCATGCTGTTATACCTAACCCTGGAGTGTGTTGACTATTACTAACTCACATATGTTGATACACCATAAACATCATAGCACGTATGGGAATGTGGATCCCAGTGGGACCCACCTGTCCCATCTCAGCTGGCCGTGGCACTGGGCACCAGCACATCTGGGGCCCAACCTGGGACCTCCTCGTCCATTGGTCCTGCACCTCCTTTGGGTGGAACTGCCTCAGGGGATGGGGCTCACCCCCTCCCTGGGAGCGGGCATGGACAGGAAGCTGTCACCCATTGCCAGGTCTGGGTCGTGGTGTGTAGAGAGCTCGAACAGCAGTTTAGGGATCTTCTACGCCAGCTCGAGGGCCGCATATCACTACTAGAGGGTCGGCCTGGCTCTATGACTCAGCCCCCAGCACAGCCACCTTCGGGGCTGTGAAGGTGCAGTGGTGACTGCCCATGGGTGGGGACCTCAGTCCCACTATTTCCACTAGGGGGCTCATGGGCTTCTGATTTTCCAACATACCTCTCCATCCAGGTGTTTACCCCCCCCCACATGTGTCATATACTGCCCCTGTATGCGTCTTGTTTGTCTTGTCTGTTAACCTATCCAACCTACCTCCCCATATATATCTACTATCCCTCCTCAACATCCCACTCTTACCTGAAAAAAAGGGCAATCTGTTCCCAAAAAAAATCTCGCCCCATACATAGCTGTCCATTTCACACACGTGTCTACTGGACACGTAATCTGGTCTAATTGGCATCACAACATATTATTGTTGTCCTCAACCCTCTCTCAGGGGTTTGAGTGTCCAAATCTACTTCCAAAGTTAGTGTATATGCACAGCTGTTGCTGTAGAAGTAATTGGCAGCTATGGACCTTCCCTACACCATCCTGCAAATCCCTATTTTCCCCGCTGTCTTTCCTTTTTTGTGCCCCTTTTTCACCACTGTCCTATCAACCTTTTTTTCATTTCTTTTAAAGAAGTTAGCATGGGGGTAAGCACTTTTAACCAGCAGTAAGCAGGTTTAAACCTGTTTTTGCAGGGGTAAGTAATGCCTACACAGTTTAAGCAATTGAGAAGCTAAATCAGTATAAGAAACTGTAACGATGTTAGCAGTGCTTGCCTCTGCACAAACCCATGCAAACCCGCTTACAACTGCTTAAAAGTGCCTTAATCCCTCTGTATCCAACAAACAGTTCAAACAGCCTTTGCAATGATCAAACCCAAGACCCACCCTTCACACAATAGCCAAAGTGATTTACCACTAAGCCATGTCAGATACACATAATCCTGATGTTTTCACAAACATATCATCCAGCCCAGTCATTCAACAGTACAGGAAATGTATTTCAAGATGTGGAGGTATGCGTGTTTGTACATATATTAATATCCAACTAAATATAACATACCTATATATGTATACATAGATACATATATAGAAATATATATATATATATATATATACATACATATGCATACATCTATAGATATATATATGTCTACATCTATATGTCTATATATATACTGCAATGTATATATATATATATATATATATATATATATATATATATATATATATATATATATATACAGATATATATTTAAAAGCATAAATATATATCTACATAGGTATATACAGACATATATCTGTAGACAAAAATTGGAACATAATAAAAGCATATATGTTCACATGCAGCGTTAATGGGGTTGAGGGGGCCCAAACAACATACGTCTTGTATGTATAGATATCGCCCCCCCCACAGCCAAACACGTCTGCCCAGCAATACAATACCAACTGTTGCAGATCCTATAACCAGGACCTGACACAACATGGGCACAAAATGTTAACAGTATTCCATCCCACCTGTATGATATCAGGCTTATATCAGTAACATATCATGCGGTACAGTCTGGCTACCATAGGGAATGTACAATGTGGAAGCAATCAACATTCCTAGGATACATATGCACAGACTCATATATGCAGATACAGATATCTATATCTATATATAGTCAGTGTATGTATTAATTAATGAACACAGAAGAGTTTATGCTTATTACATTTCATTAATTGTTTGAATAAATTAGTAATTGGTTAATTAACCACAGAGGGGAAGGGGTATAAATAGGTTTTCTACAGCTTGGATAAATTTTGATACATCTGATGAAGTCCAGTGGATGAAAACGCCGTGTCATGTGTGCGTTTACGTACTGAATAAACTTAGCTGTCGTTTCCATTACAAGTACTCAGATTCATTTATTTCACCTCCATTGGTGCCTGTTTTTGTTTCAAAAGTTGTTTCTTGGCATACACACACAGAGATATGTATAGCAAGATACATATGTAGAAGGTGCACAAAATACGGAACAGCCACTATGCCTACAGCTGCCACCTTACCAACTGGACACTGTATGAGCCATCCATACAAATGACAATTGTTGCCTACAACATATACCCACATAGAGGTCAAAGGATATAACACCACACACAGGTTTGCATACAGGGGAAAGCTTTATTTGTGTACTATTACAGCTGTATATGCCATGTCATATAGTTGTTTAGACACTGACATACATATAAACAGAGTAATGCAACTGTGAAACAGTTATATTAATATAGTAGTCTGGAAAGGTTTACATATGTTGCTGTCCAGGCCAAGGCCTTCAAGTAGTACAATAGTAAAGACAGAATGGGCCACAGGATAGCAATCAATCAACAGTATGTAATGCAGATGTATAGTCCAGTAGCCTTTATCTACACTCTGTATACAATCCCTAGGGGGTAAAGACATCAGTTGACACAATGAAATGTATCTGTTACATAACAAGGCATAACTGACACCGTCACAATGACACTGACAAACAGAACAGTCTGTATGGCAGGATGCAGTAGGCCTGCATTTACCCAAGGTGAATTGTAGGGTAATGTACATCCAGATACCTTAAGGCAGCTTACCCCTGATACCCCCACATGTTGTAACAGCCTAGGTTAGTTATGGTGCATCCCCCCCTAGACTCAGTAACACAGGGCCATATACCACTGTTACATACACTGGCCTCTGGAGTGCATAAGGGCGCACATGTATTGTGCAGGTGAAGCCCACACATATATGGACCCAACCCCACAGTATGTGTGGGGGACACAACAGCAGTGGACTGATGGCAGGAATGGCAGCATGACATACTCACAGCCCAATACATAACAACCCCTGACAGCATTTCATATGTACAAAGCCTGGTATGTAGGTGGAGGACAGAGGTTGGAACACAGGCCCATATGTGTAAAACTGTTGTCATACACTAAGCAAGTAGCTGGTGTTACAGGATAGTCTGCAACATACCCTTAGTCAGGATTATGAAGTTAGAAACAGAAATGGATGTAGCCATGTACTGATAGCACTCAACACACACACTGCCAGTGATGTATCTGACACAAGACCTGTGTGGTGGAAAGACAAAACATAATAGACACACCTCTGGCCATCAAGTGTATAGGCCCACAGTTGAGAGATATGCAGACAGACTGCATTCCAAGTTAAACTAGTAGGTTCATAGATTAGGTTCATAGATTAGTACTAGGCTATCTGCCTGTGTGGGCCATTTTAAGCCTAGCCAAGTATCTCTTGTGAGAATCAAACCCTGTCCCTTGTGCCTGTAAGGCAACCACCTTAACCATTAGGCCAACCTCCCACCCCTAGTATGTACACACAAACCCTGTAACACCGGTGCTATACAATGCATACAACACTACTCATACTGTAGTTCTGGAATCTCCTACATATATGTAGCTGGCCTGAGTATGCAGGTTCTCCTGTACGAGGTATTGCTACCTGCTGTCTGTAACACTGCTGCCCACCCACTGGAAGGATGCCCATCATACAGGAAAGGTAAAGGGACCACACCCACATGATGTAGGGATTTATAGTAGTTGGTTGCCATAACAGTGGTAATTGGAAGTACTACACAGCATGTTGCATGGAGATAGCAAGTGGAGGACACTGATTGGTGCAGAGATCATCACCTGATCATGTGCACCACCTACAAATTCCATGCTGCAATCTATGCAAAGCAGCTCATTCCATTTACTGGAGAGAGACAGAGAGTGAGAGAGAGAGAGAGAGAGAGAGAGAAAGTGTGTGTATAAGGCGCAGAAAAACAAAAAAAAAAAAAAACATCCAGAAGATATTGCATTCCCAAAATAGGTATGTGAAGTATATATGTATGTAACTGACCATAGTACTTGGTCCATAATAATGGGATAGATGATGTTGAATTATTTATATGTGCCTTCAGGTGTTGTTGGAATGATGTTCAGTTGAACAACTGCTAAGGACAGTAGAGTCTGTCCCTGTGGGTAGTGGGCCATACCCATCAACCATGCAGAGCAGCACTGACTGATAAGATGTAAGCCATCATAGTGTGTGTTGTGTAATGGAAAGTATGTATATTACGTGGCCAATAGCTGGAGGTGGAAGTAATGCCATAATAATGGACACGTGGGTTCCACAGCCCACCTCTTGCAGGATACTCAGGTTAACCTGTATTGTAGCATGCAGGCATTCCATAGGTGTGTAATAGAGTTACCTGCAATCTGGCCCTACATATACCCCCCCCCTAATGTCAGGCTGTGTCCATATGTGGCACTTCTCTGTGTTGTAGCAAGGCAGAACTGCAGCTGTGCAGGAAGGTGTTTTGAGATTGTGGACTTGATGTTTGAATGTACCCCACATATAGGTATGCATATAAGTATGTATATATATATATATATATATATATATATATATATATATATATATATTATATTATATATATTTTATATATATATATATATATATATATATACATACATACATACACATGTATGTCCACAAATATGCAGATACCCATGTGTAGACATATATATGAACACATATATACATCATATATATCTACACATATATAGATATATACCTATATGCACATGTCTACATATATACAAACACACACACAAACATATATGTACGTAAATACATGTCCTCTATATTACTACCACGGTGCTGCATGCTAACTGTGAGGAAACAGCACACATAGCAATACACATTGATATCTACAGCTGTCAGTGTGTGCAACATGGACAGGTATGTCACATGCGAACCCCTTGTTGGGACCACATTACCCTTGTCTGTGAAGTATGGAATGGGAATATGGGGAAGTATGGCAGGTATAGTTGTGGAGGTGGTCAGGGTTGGTAGATATAGAGGACAGCCTGCAGGGGTGGTATGTAACACATGCGGTGTGTAAACACCATGGATGGTGTGTGTGGTCTGTGATGTGGATGCCCCATGGGCCCCAATATGTACACAATGGGAACAATCCTCCCACCCACTGCTACTCACAGCAGCAGTCCGTGTCCCAAAGGTGCCTGGCCTGGAGGCTGAGCAGGAGGAGCATGTGGGCCCTGTGAATGTGTACTGGGTGCCTCAAGGTGATGTAGCACATCCCACATGTGTCTGTGGAGCCCGGTATGGAACAGATCCTGCACTTGACCTCAGGGGACAGGAACATGTCTGTGTGTGCCCCCGGGGGGACAACATCCCCTGGGTTGGTTCCACCTGATGGTATTGCTTAACCAGTACATGAGGTTGTCCCTGGGTGGGTCACACATGTGATGTGGCTTGGTAACATGGGCAGATGAGTTTGGAGAGGTGGTTCTACTGGCCAATAGTACACATGCATGCTATTGTGTCACTGTTATAGAACATATGTCAGTAGTAATAGTCTACACAATCCCGGAACATGTCCAACAGCATTCATAGATAACCCCAATAACACAGAATGTCAGATGTGCAGCAAACACATAGCAAGCATACCACAGGCATATATGGAACCATTGTGGCCCTGACAATGGCTGGCAGGTAAATGGTCTATAACAGGCCAGCAATGACAGTGTCCATGCAGGGAACATAGCTACAAATACATTGCACAAAAGTGTGGTACAGTACAATATCTGCCCCACTGGTAGGTATGCAGTAGCCATACCTATTGAGTTGTGTGTACACTTTGTTGCCGCTAATATGGTGGTGGTGGTGACAGTGATGTGTATTAAGAACTGTGATAACTTTGCTGCATGATTTGCTCACACCTGTCATCTTTATGTCTTTCAGGCACAATGTCCCATGGAAGGCTGCCAGCCTGCACAGCAGCTGAAAATGAAATCCTGCTGAATGACCTTATCCAGCACTATGCAATCTTGTTTGGCTGAGCTGCCCATGAGCAGCAGGAACTGACCACCCTGTGGAACAACCTAGCCTGCAGGGTCAATGATGTCGGACTGCACAACCGCAGTTATGAGCAGGTCTGGCATCATTGTTATGACCTGCTTTTTAATGCCCGCAGATGTGCTGCTGCAGTCCAGGGGGATCACCTCACCACGGGGGGGGGGCATCCCATCCACCCCCCCAACACATGTGGAGGAGCTCCTAGCTAGCCCTCCTGGCATCTGCTTGTTCCCACAGCCAGCAACCAGTGGACACCTTTGTGGAGGTGGGTGCCACCCACACACCGGCCGAGGAGCATGCAGGTAAGGCCACAGGGCACATCAGTAGAACACTGTTGCATATACATCCGCATCGGTACAGGTAGATCATGCATATCTGACAAGTCATAGATATATTTTTTTGCTGCATAGTAGTGATAAACAGATGTGCATATGTGGTAGTATTGTGGACATGTACTGTTGATGTATTGTAATGCTGCACCCACGCTGTAGCAATGCCACAGGTGTGTCCACTGACTTTGCATCTCTCACCATCTTATGTAGGTCCCTCCGGGATACCACCAAGGCAGCAGCCTGTAACTGGTGAGTATGGTTTATGTAGATGCTTGCCAATACACCGGGCATGTAATGGTGATGGTATATTCCATGCACACATCTAACACACCTACCCAGAATGCATGCTGTACATGTGCACATTTTGTTGCTTTTAAATGCATGGCATCACAGGGGCAACCATGATGGGGTATTAGAAGGGTATGTCAGACACCTGCATGATAACTAACATCATGTCATTGCGGAATGTGTCCACAGGGAGTAACATAATGATGGGAGACATGGCCTACAGTAGGGACATGTTTGGAACAACACCCATATACAGTGCAACACCAGTGTATATACCTGTAGGACAATGGCAACTGCTGCAGAGTTACACTATGGCATAAGGCATTACTGTGGTCCACATAATCAGCTGGGACTAGGCTGTAACATGTGGTGTTCAGTGTATGGGACACTGCAAAGTGACACACGTGTAGGCCTTACTTGTCATACATCTGCAAAAAGGCTATAGGAGGGGTGGTGTCAGCATAACACACCAGTGCACTGCAGCATGGATCCTAAGTATCCTAAGAATGGCTGTATCTGCACATAGTCAGGTTCAGGAACTGTGGCAGACGTAACCCTACCCCCACAGCAATAGTGATGGCAGTGTGTGAACACCAAGGGATGTGCACATGAGTAGACCTTGCAATCATGCAGATTATGGGGACATTTGTAGGGCAGACTGAACATACACTGGCAAATGCAGATGGCCCATGTTAGTATACACCTGTCAGGAGTAGTGACTGATGTAGTACACATAACAGGGTGTGCACACATATGCCCACACAGAGTATATGCATTGCGGTCAACATCCGCACACCTAACACATTCTGTAGACACTGCATGTGAAAGTACAGGACATATGTCACTTATCGGGCTCATGTACTGTTAAGATATGCGGTGATGTGGTCCCATGGCAGATTAAAGATGGGTGCATCATATCAATAAGGGTGTATACACCCCCATAGCCACAGTATGCTCTGATGGTTGTCAGTTTAAGAGTATTGGATTGGTCATACATGGTCCGCTGATGCTGAGAGCTGTAAAGCAGACATCAGGCATTCACAAATGACATCTGTCCACATATCATCCCAGGTATGTGTTGCTGAAAAACATAGGGGATGTGAGCATTAAATCTGACATAACTGACAGTAGTACACATTCAGCAATGGGTTGTACACCTGTGAGGTGTGTTGCACAGTACATGGCAGGGTGCAGAACAGGTGCACAGCAAAACCGTGTACCTGGGTGCAGTGGTATCCATGGGAAGGGGCATCACCTAGTGACACAACACATGCATCACACACATGTATACTGTTGCTAACATGGATTGACTATAGCTGCACTGCATGCTGTTGTGTACCATATGTTATGCATGTTGACAGATGGGTAATAGGAGGACTGTGTGCACTATCATGGTGCAACCTCACCTGTATGTGTGTGTGAGTGCATCCTGGTGTGTAGTTAGCTTATCTGTAGGGTCACTCTGGTGAAGTGGAGGGAGGTTGATACATGTAGGATGCATGTGTGCATGTGTGTGTGTTTGTGTGGGTGGCCATGTATGCACATATGTGATTGTGGGGTGTTCATACAGCAGTACCTCCCTTTGGGATCGTGCAGTACATGGACATGGACTGCCACATTACACACCAGGAATACATGTCATGTATGTAATCACAGGACAGCTGATAGTATAATGAGGTCTGTAGCATGGACCAGTCATTGAGAGGGAAGGTAGACACTAGGCATGTCCTTAATATCGCATTCAGCAGAGAGGTGACCTACAACCCACGTATGCAGCACTACAGATGCATTGAAGAAGCACTAGTCAACATCAGGGAGTGTATCCATATATTACAGTTGTCACATGATAGGCTGATTGAGCAGCATATCTGGCATGACTGAGCAATACATACATATGACACAACAGTGCATGATATTACGGAGTGAACATAGCCCACACATATAGGGGACATGCTTTTGATGTCTGGACAAACACAGGGTGAACACTGAATGACAGCAGTGAGGCCATCTAAAACCACTACACACAGGTCAGGCAGGTAATGTAGTAACAGGTCTTATGTTGTGATCGTCTGTCTAAGCATTTAGAGGACTGATATGTTAATGAGTGGTATCAATGTGTGTATGTTACCAAGTGTAATGCAGGATGGGGAATGCATGGAAATAAACGTGGGACTGTCTGTAAAGTCACAGATAGGTAGGTATTATGGTAGTGTGTATGTGTGTTTGTGTGTGTGTGTGTGTGTGTGTGTGTGTGTGTGTGTGTGTGTGTGTGTGTGTGTGTGTGTGTGTGTGTGTGTGTGTGTGTGTGTGTGTGTGTACTGTTAGGCAATGCTGTACAGGTTTTTAAAGTGCGTTTATTGTTTTCCCCCACAGGTGGCGAGGTGGAGCAGGGTCCCTCCTGCATGCAATCTGATGTTGCTGTCCATACAGACACGGAAGATGATGATAGACTGTTGAGGCACAGGTGGGGTAGTCAGTGGCCAAAACAGCACCATCATTTGATATCCCCCTTTTAGCCACCCCAACCCTGCACACAGTTTCAGTGCCTATACATACCCCATCACCAGTGGCCATAGTGGAGAGACAGCTGACATTTGTGGCAGTGGACAGGAAAGTGTGGTAACCCTGCCTACTGTGTCTAGTCACAGCAGGCATAGCCAGATGTCCGGCAGGGCACCACATAGACAGATGTCCCAGGGTGCTCGTGGTAGGTCTGCTGGACATCATGCCCCTGGCAGAGGTGACATAGCTGGTATCAGCAGGTCCATGTTTCAGTCTGTCATGGTGGTGCAGGCACGTATGGAACGTTACACCAGACAGGGCCTGAGACTGACAAGGGCTGCTCTCACATCTGACAGTGACAACTTCCGTGAACTGTCTGGCGCCATCCGTGCTTATGCCGAGCTCATGGATAGACAGTCTGGTGAGATGATGGCCCTCACTGACCGTGATATGTCTGTGCTTGAACATGTGGAGGGTGTGCAGTGATGGCCGCATGGACGTAGGCTGGCAGTCAACGTGGATGTGCTAGGACACCAAGGGGCTCCTGTAGTGGCAGTACCAGCCCCGGCAGTGTGGGGGGTGCTGTCCACACCACAGCCAGCCACAAGCTCGTGGTCCTGGTCAGTCCCAGGAGGGACCTGGTACCAGTGGACATTTATCATCATCAGGTGAGAGTAGCACATCAAGGCCTGTACCTGGACGTGCCCATGGAATCCCTGGCAGGCACAGTCCATGTGTCCGTGGCTGGAGGCAGTGAACTGTACATCCTGCCAGGTATGTTTTGCAGCTGTCCATAGACACCTGTGTAGGGCAGCCACATGGCAGAACTGTGTGCATGCATACCCACACACTATACAAACACACCTAGGACAACCCCATACCTACACGCACTACATCACCATGCCCAATTCACCTCAGTACACCCCTCACCCATATACATAGTGTCAAATGTATTGCCCACCCTTGGCCTCTGGCAAACCACCAACACACCCTGCGCATATGTTGATACCTGTGCGACATCCCTGTCATGCATACCATCAATGCAGGGACAGGCTAATATGGTTCTGATGCACACAGTGACTGTACTACAGTGTACCACAGTTTTGCAGTGTAACATGTTGTAAGGAGCAAAGTGTGATGCATATATGTCAGGTAGTGTAGCCATCCAGCAATGATGCATTATAGCTGTTAGTAACACTGGTTGATTGTGGTCTCTATAATGTTATCCATTTGTGTTGTAGGTGTACATGTGTCAGCACGAGGATGGTCTGCAGTCATATTCCACAACGGTGTATAGCACTGTGGTGACACCATGCCTGTGACATATCTTGTGTACAGTTGAACACATGTCATAGGTTAGTATAACAGTTATTGCCTGTGCCACATGGACAGGTGACCCACTGGGGCATGTATAATCTGCAACCTGATGCAGACCCATCCACATACACGCACACTGTTACTTGGCAACACTGGGACTAGACCCCTTCCTAGGTATGTAGGGATACTGAAGTGTGTGGCTTCCATTGCACACACCACACAGTGCTTAGGATGAGGTGTGTCCCAGGTTACATGTTACATGCAGAACATCCCCAGACATGTACAATATGCTAATGGGGGATGTAATGGGTGTATTGTGTGACATACCATCATATACATATTAACAGACACATAGGCAGACACACATCTGAGAGACCAGGGCCTATCACTGCTAACTAACATGACCATGTGTCCAATGTGTTACAGTTAGGCTGCACACAGCACATGCATAACTGGCCTGGAATGTGGTATCAGTTACCTGTATGGTTGATGGTGACAGTGGTAACCACAACGTGGCACATGGACATATACCGGGTGTATCTTGGTGTAATGACAGTGTACACAGCACCCACATCCCCCAGTGGATATTGTACTCCCTGAAACCCATGATGACACTCTGATATATCCACCATCACACATTGGCCCCAACTGCGATACAATCCATTGTAAATCCCAACAGTGGTACTACAGGGATATGCATCTAATGCACATGCCACATGCATAGCAGGGTGTTGTATTATCATACCTCACCAATGGGAGTACTACTGTGTGACAATGGGTATTCTAATAGGAATATGTGGCCTACGAATGCTTTACCCTACAGATAAATGGAGACATGCACACATACACACACTTGCCAGAACACAATGGGTATCCCATGCCTATCAACCCATTTGTACAATGCTGTTGTGATGGCACTGCAAGGCTCGTGTAGCCATTTTGGAGAGGAACTTAACAGGGCACATGTAATGTCCCATACAGCAGCAGCCACAACTGGCTATGGGAATGGGTGTTGTGATGGTTGTGAAGGCCCTCACGGAATTCCCACGTACAGGTGTGCTAACACACAGACACTGCTATACTCAGTCATGCACATGTACACATGTATCAGTACTGGGGTGCATATCTGCAGGTGGTCATAGCTGTGTACTTAGTTATTGTCCAAGGAGAGATGGGTTGTGTAGGGGTTGTGTGTACAGTGGTATCCTGCCACCTGTCATGTGGCAGCAGGCAAGCTATTGACAGACACTACTGTGGTAACCCT